>NC_079197.1:167651088-167941088 GCF_029499605.1 Hyla sarda | reverse complement strand
GCCCGGCACGCGACGCCTCCGTCGCCGCACCAATCCGAAAGGAATGTGTGCCAAATTCAGCCGCCAGGGCACCAACAGCCCCAAGGCACCGCTTAAAAACCGCCTGGAACTGATAGCGCGTCAGGGGGGAACAGTCAGCATGCGCGAAAAAATGCTCACCACCCGCGCGAACCGCCAAATAACCCAAAAAAGCCCGAACAGGACACACTTCCCCGACCACAGACCGCAAACTAACCCACGCCCCCTGGCCCATCTGATCCGTCTTGGACCTGCGGATATGTAACTGCAATACGCCGTTCGAGCAAACTACATCCTCAAACAACAAACCACCCACGCCCGACTTAGACGCGGGAACCATCTCACCGACCCGAAAAGTGCCAAAAAACGCAGCGCAAAAAGCAGCAGAAAAAAGCAACGACTCAAATTGAGAAGGACAACACTCCTCCGTAGCCGACAGCAGAGCCACCAACAAAGCATAGGAGACCGGGCGCCTGCCTGACATGGGTCTTCTGCCAACCCTTCAGCGCCTGCTGAATTAAAAAACGCTTCGTCACATCTTTCCAACCCAAAAGTTTAAAGTAAAAACTCACACCCGCCAGCCTCTGGCGGGCCACCACAGCGGAAACAGCAGCTGCGCGCAAAGATAACAAATAGTCAATGGTTACCGATAAGCGGGACTCCCCACAGACTTCCACCGGTCGTCCAGCAACCATGCCCCACCAAGCAGCCCACGCCTTACCATGTCCTGTCCAAGTAGCAGCCGCTACCGATGATTGGATAAGGGGCATCAATCGACCGTCACCAAGTCCCACACCAACCGGGGGCAAGGAGTGCCCTCCTGGGCCTTGTCCGGGCACATCTTCCAAAAGGCCTGAAACTGAAAACGGGACAAAGCATCAGCAATTACATTGTCAACCCCAGGGACGTGGCGGGCCCGGAACCAAATATTCAGCTCCAGACAGTGAAGCACCAGATGACGAAGCAGGGACAACACAGGAAGCGAAGAGGACGTGAGACCGTTAACACAGTGAACCACACTCACATTGTCAGACCAGAAAACAACCCCGCGGTTACTAAAAAGATTCCCCCAAAGTTCCACCGCAACCACAATGGGAAAGAGTTCCAGCAACGTAAGGTTCCGGCATCGCCCATCTTCACGCCACTCCCGAGGCCACTCCTTGGCACACCACGCACCATCAAAGAAAGCCCCGAAACCCAAAGACCCCGCAGCGTCCGTGAACAGTTGAAGTTCACCATTGGGCAATTCAGCCGCCTGCCAACAAGTGCGACCATTGTAGCATCTCAAAAATTTCCTCCAAACCAAAACATCAGCCCGCAACTGCCGGGAAACACGGATCCTGTGGTCCGGATGCCACGCCCCTCTCGTGGACAAAGACAGCCTCCGTGAAAAAACCCGCCCCATGGGCATAACTCTACACGCAAAGACAAGGTGGCCCAACAACACCTGCATTTGCCGCAACGTGACCTAAACCCAACTTCCACTAAATCCAACAAAGATTCCAACTTCTCACTCGGCAGGCGAAAAACCATTGCAACCGAATCGATCTCAATGCCCAAGAACGACATCACAGTAGCAGGACCCTCCGTCTTATCCGCCAACAAAGGAACACCAAATTTACACATAAAGAAACAAAAAGAATCCAAAAGAAAACGACACCTGGAAGACCCGACTGGGACAACAAACAAAAAATCGTCCAAGTAATGAATAATAGAGGAACTGCCTGTTTCCACACGAACCACCCATTCCAAAAATGAACTGAACAACTCAAAGTAGTGGCACGAGATGGAACAGCCCATAGGTAAACAAACATCAAAATAAAACAACCCGTCAACCCGACACCCCAGCAGGTGGTGACATTCCGGATGAATCGGCAACAACCTGAATGCTGATTCAATGTCGGATTTGGCCATCAAGGCCCCTGCTCCCGCACTTCTAACCAGGGCAACTGCCCTATCAAAAGAAACATAGGACACAGACGCATCCTCCTTGGGAATTCCGTCATTCACCAAAGAACCCTTCGGGTACGATAGGTGATGGATGAGCCGGAACTTCCCTGCCTCCTTCTTGGGCACCACACCCAAAGGGGACACCCGCAGGTTGTGAAAAGGCGGGACGGAAAAGGGGCCCATAAACCTACCCAAAGCCACCTCCTTGCCAATCTTGTCCCGAAGCACGTCAGGACGCTCACAAGCCGATTTCAAGTTATCTGGAAAAACACCACCAACCGTACTCAAAACAAACGGAATAAAGAAACCACATTCAAAACCATCTGTTAGAACCAAAGCGGCCTCCCTAATGGGGTACCGCTCTAACCACGGGCGCATCTCGGCCACCCTCACTGGGGTCCTTCCCTCCGGCAGCAGACGCCGGGCGGGCGTTTTTGCAGCCCTAGGACAGCGCACTGCTGCATGTCCCCCGCCGCAGGAGGAACACTCATGCTTGTACTTGCACAAGCTGAGAAATCGGCAGTGGCCCTCATTGAAGAGCCAACAAGCCCCGGGCCTTTGCACGGCCACTGACCCCGTAGCCCCGGGCTGACCAGCGGCCCCTGACTGAAAGGACGGCCCTTTTTGGGACATCATTAAGCGCAACCAGATATCAGTCGCCTTAACACCCCAACCAACCTCCGGCTGCAACGCCAGCCGCCGACGAAATTCTTCGTCGTAACGCCACCAGGCAGAACCCCCATGAGCCTTGTAGGCATTGTAAACAGAATCCATATAAATAAAAAGTGCCGAACAGCGTTCGGGATGCTTTTCACCCATAACACACCCCAAGACAGCAAAGGCCTGTAACCAGTTACCCATGGACTTGGCAACCTTAGGCCTAAAGGGACCCGCCTTCTCAGACTGAGGTCTCCGCTCCTTATCTATGGTATGTTGGTCCACAGAAACCAGGGACCACAAATCCACATATGCATTACCCCAAATCTTCTCCTTAACCGCCTCGTCCACATGCACCCCCAAAGGGCTAAGCCCACAAAAAATAGCCTCCTTGTGTACGCCCGCCCTAACCGGGGACACACGACGGGCTGGGGTAGCCAATTTTTCCAACTTGGAAAAAACGGCCTTCAAAACAGACAAAACATCAGCAGACCCACCCCCAGTACCCCAAGCCCCCGCAAAGTCGAACTCACCAGTCCGCGCAGGAGCACCAGAAGAAGTCGACGGACCACTGGAGGAAGCATCAGGCACTGGATCTGACACCGGAGCAGGAGGAGGAGCAGGATCCGGATTCGGAGCTGGAGCCGCGCTGGGCCGCTCGCATCCACGCGAAGACCTCCTAGGGGACCTGGAACGTCGCCGACGACTGCCACGCCGGCGAGCCCTCCTGTCCGGAATCGCCGAGCTCCAGGAGCTGTCTCTTGAAGAAGATGGCGAACGCCAGCGGGACGAGCGGGACCTCCCAGATCTCGCTCTGCATCTATGGTCCCGGCGACAACTGCGGTGTGACCGAGCACGAGACTCAGCAGCCCTGCACCGCCGAGAGCGGCCAGAACCCCGGGAGGATGACCTGGAAAAACGCCTGCGTACACTCCTCACAGACCCCCTTGAAGCCCGGTAACGCGGAGGCTGGCTGACCCGCTGCTCAAACACCTGACCCCCAGCAAGAGACAGTGAAGGGCCGGTGACAGGGAGGGGAGGGGGAGGCGGGGGCGCTATCTGAGGGACAGTCAGAGAAGAGGGGCCAGCAGCATCATCCCCAGGGCCCATGCTATCTCGGGCATCCTCAAATAATGGGTCCTCCTCCTCAAAGTCTACAGGTAGGGGTTGGGACACAGCCAGCCCACCACCATGTGGCAGGCTGACCGCCGATACCCGCGCCGGCGGCGTGTCCGGAACCTCGTCAGCCGACGAGGAGGCACGAGATCCGGCCGAGGGGGCATGATGATTACCCATGACCCCGGAATTCTCACCGCACTGCCCGGGGTCATGGGTAATCATTCCACCCCTCACATTATGTATACAGTATCTCCCATAAGTGAGTCCACCCCTCACATTATATACAGTATATCCCATAAGTGACTCCACCCCTCACATTATATACAGTATATCCCATAAGTGAGTCCACCCCTCAAATTATATATAGTATCTCCCATAAGTGAGTCCACCCCTCACATTATCTATATAGTATCTCCCATAAGTGAGTCCACCCCTCACATTATATATACAGTATCTCCCATAAGTGAGTCCACCCCTCACATTATATACAGTATATCCCATAAGTGACTCCACCCCTCACATTATATACAGTATATCCCATAAGTGAGTCCACCCCTCAAATTATATATAGTATCTCCCATAAGTGATTCCACCCCTCACATTATATATATAGTATATCCCATAAGTGACTCCACCCCTCACATTATATACAGTATCTCCCATAAGTGACTCCACCCCTCACATTATATACAGTATATCCCATAAGTGACTCCACCCCTCTCATTATATACAGTATCTCCCATAAGTGAGTCCACCCCTCACATTATATATACAGTATATCCCATATGTGACTCCACCCCTCACATTATATACAGTATCTCCCATAAGACAGTCCACCCCTCACATTATATACACAGTATATCCCATAAGTGATTCCACCCCTCACATTATATACAGTATCTCCCATAAGTGAGTCCACCCCTCACATTATATATACAGTATCTCCCATAAGTGACTCCACCCCTCACATTATATATACAGTATCTCCCATAAGTGAGTCCACCCCTCAAATTATATATACAGTATATGCCATAAGTGAGTCCACCCCTCACATTATATACAGTATATCCCATAAGTGACTCCACCCCTCACATTATATACAGTATATCCCATAAGTGAGTCCACCCCTCAAATTATATATAGTATCTCCCATAAGTGAGTCCACCCCTCACATTATCTATATAGTAATTCCCATAAGTGAGTCCACCCCTCACATTATATATACAGTATCTCCCATAAGTGAGTCCACCCCTCACATTATATACAGTATATCCCATAAGTGACTCCACCCCTCACATTATATACAGTATATCCCATAAGTGAGTCCACCCCTCAAATTATATATAGTATCTCCCATAAGTGAGTCCACCCCTCACATTATCTATATAGTATCTCCCATAAGTGAGTCCACCCCTCAAATTATATATAGTATCTCCCATAAGTGAGTCCACCCCTCAAATTATATATAGTATCTCCCATAAGTGACTCCACTCCTCACATTATATATACAGTATATCCCATAAGTGACTCCACCCCTCACATTATATATACAGTATATCCCATAAGTGAGTCCACCCCTCACATTATATACAGTATATCCCATAAGTGACTCCACCCCTCACATTATATACAGTATATCCCATAAGTGACTCCACCCCTCACATTATATATACAGTATATCCCATAAGTGAGTCCACCCCTCACATTATATATACAGTATCCCATAAGTGACTCCACCCCTCACATTATATATACAGTATCTCCCATAAGTGATTCCACCCCTCACATTATATACAGTATATCCCATAAGTGAGTCCACCCCTCACATTATATATACAGTATCTCCCATAAGTGAGTCCACCCCTCACATTATATACAGTATATCCCATAAGTGACTCCACCCCTCACATTATATATACAGTATCTCCCATAAGTGAGTCCACCCCTCCCATTATATACAGTATATCCCATAAGTGACTCCACCCCTCACATTATATACAGTATCTCCCATAAGTGAGTCCACCCCTCACATTATATATACAGTATATACCATAAGTGAGTCCACCCCTCGCATTATATATACAGTATATCCCATAAGTGACTCCACCCCTCACATTATATATACAGTATATCCCATAAGTGAGTCCACCCCTCACATTATATATACAGTATATCCCATAAGTGACTCCACCCCTCATATTATATATACAGTATCTCCCATAAGTGAGACCACCCCTCACATTATATATACAGTATATACCATAAGTGAGTCCACCCCTCACATTATATATACAGTATATCCCATAAGTGAGTCCACCCCTCACATTATATATACAGTATATCCCATAAGTGAGTCCACCCCTCACATTATATATACAGTATCTCCCATAAGTGAGACCACCCCTCACATTATATATACAGTATATCCCATAAGTGAGTCCACCCCTCACATTATATACAGTATATACCATAAGTGACTCAACCCCTCACATTATATATACAGTATCTCCCATAAGTGAGTCCACCCCTTATATTATATATACAGTATCTCCCATAAGTGAGTCCACCCCTCACATTATATACAGTATCTCCCATAAGTGAGTCCACCCCTCACATTATATACAGTATCTCCCATAAGTGATTCCACCCCTCACATTATATATACAGTATCTCCCATAAGTGAGTCCACCCCTCACATTATAAACAGTATATCCCATAAGTGAGTCCACCCCTCACGTTATATATACAGTATATCCCATAAGTGAGTCCACCCCTCACATTATATATACAGTATATCCCATAAGTGAGTCCACCCCTCACATTATATACAATATCTCCCGTAAGTGAGTCCACCCCTCACATTATATATACAGTATCTCCCATAAGTGACTCCACCCCTCACATTATATATACAATATCTCCCATAAGAGAGTCCACCCCTCACATTATATATACAGTATATCCCATAAGTGAGTCAACCCCTCACATTATATATACAGTATATCCCATAAGTGAGTCCACCCCTCACATTATATATACAGTATATCCCATAAGTGAGTCCACCCCTCACATTATATATAGTATCTCCCATAAGTGAGTCCACCCCTCACATTATATACAGTATATCCCATAAGTGAGTCCACCCCTCACATTATATATACAGTATCTCCCATAAGTGAGTCCACCCCTCACATTATATATACAGTATATCCCATAAGTGAGTCCACCCCTCACATTATATATACAGTATATCCCATAAGTGAGTCCACCCCTCACATTATATATACAGTATATCCCATAAGTGAGTCCACCCCTCACGTTACATATACAGTATATCCCATAAGTGACTCCACCCCTCACATTATATACACAGTATATCCCATAAGTGAGTCCACCCCTCACATTATATACAGTATATCCAATAAGTGACTCCACCCCTCACATTATATACAGTATATCCCATAAGTGAGTCCACCCCTCACATTATATATACAGTATCTCCCATAAGTGAGTCCACCCCTCACATTATATACAGTATATCCAATAAGTGACTCCACCCCTCACATTATATACAGTATATCCCATAAGTGAGTCCACTCCTCACATTATATACAGTATCTCCCATAAGTGAGTCCACCCCTCACATTATATATACAGTATAACCCATAAGTGACTCCACCCCTCACATTATATAAAGTATCTCCCATAAGTGAGTCCACCCCTCACATTATATACAGTATATCCAATAAGTGACTCCACCCCTCACATTATATACAGTATATCCCATAAGTGAGTCCACTCCTCACATTATATACAGTATCTCCCATAAGTGAGTCCACCCCTCACATTATATATACAGTATCTCCCATAAGTGAGTCCACCCCTCACATTATATATACAGTATAACCCATAAGTGACTCCACCCCTCACATTATATATACAGTATAACCCATAAGTGATTCCACCCCTCACATTATATATACAATATATCCCATAAGTGAGTCCATCCCTCACATTATATATACAGTATCTCCCATAAGTGAGCCCACCCCTCACATTATATACAGTATATCCCATAAGTGACTCCACCCCTCACATTATATATACAGTATCTCCCATAAGTGTCTCCACCCCTCACATTATATACAGTATCTCCCATAAGTGTGTCCACCCCTCACATTATATACAGTATATCCCATAAGTGAGTCCACCCCTCACATTATATATACAGTATCTCCCGTAAGTGAGTCCACCCCTCACATTATATACAGTATATCCCATAAGTGAGTCCACCCCTCACATTATATATACAGTATATCCCATAAGTGAGTCCACCCCTCACATTATATATACAGTATATCCCATAAGTGACTCCACCCCTCACATTATATATACAGTATCTCCCATAAGTGAGTCCACCCCTCACATTATATACAGTATCTCCCATAAGTGAGTCCACCCCTCACATTATATACAGTATATCCCATAAATGAGTCCACCCCTCACATTATATACAGTATCTCCCATAAGTGAGTCCACCCCTCACATTATATACAGTATATCCCATAAGTGAGTCCACCCCTCACATTATATATACAGTAAATCCCATAAGTGAGTCCACCCCTCACGTTATATATACAGTATATCCCATAAGTGAGTCCACCCCTCACATTATATATACAGTATATCCCATAAGTGAGTCCACCCCTCACATTATATACAATATCTCCCGTAAGTGAGTCCACCCCTCACATTATATATACAGTATCTCCCATAAGTGAGTCCACCCCTCACATTATATATACAGTATATCCCATAAGTGAGTCCACCCCTCACATTATATATACAGTATATCCCATAAGTGAGTCCACCCCTCACATTATATATACAGTATCTCCCATAAGTGACTCCACCCCTCACATTATATATACAATATCTCCCATAAGTGAGTCCACCCCTCACATTATATATACAGTATATCCCATAAGTGACTCCACCCCTCACATTATATATACAGTATATCCCATAAGTGAGTCCACCCCTCACATTATATATACAGTATCTCCCATAAGTGAGTCCACCCCTCACATTATATACAGTATATCCCATAAGTGACTTCACCCCTCACATTATATACAGTATATCACATAAGTGACTCCACCCCTCACATTATATACAGTATCTCCCATAAGTGAGTCCACCCCTCACATTATATACAGTATATCCCATAAGTGAGTCCACTCCTCACATTATATATACAGTATATCCCATAAAAGACTCCACCCCTCACATTATATATACAGTATCTCCCGTAAGTGAGTCCACCCCTCACTTTATATATACAGTATCTCCCATAAGTGACTCCACCCCTCACATTATACATACAGTATCTCCCGTAAGTGAGTCCACCCCTCACATTATATATACAGTATATCCCATAAGTGACTCCACCCCTCACATTATATACAGTATATCCCATAAGTGATTCCACCCCTCACATTATATACAGTATATCCCATAAGTGAGTCCACCCCTCACATTATATATACAGTATCTCCCATAAGTGACTCCACCCCTCACATTATATATACAGTATCTCCCATAAGTGAGTCCACCCCTCACATTATATATAGAGTATATCCCATAAGTGACTCCACCCCTCACATTATATATACAGTATATCCCATAAGTGAGTCCACCCCTCACATTATATATACAGTATCTCCCATAAGTGAGTCCACCCCCACATTATATATACAGTATATCACATAAGTGAGTCCACCCCTCACATTATATATACAGTATATCCCATAAGTGACTCCACCCCTCACATTATATATACAGTATATCCCATAAGTGAGTCCACCCCTCACATTATATATACAGTATCTCCCATAAGTGAGTCCACCCCCCACATTATATATACAGTATATCACATAAGTGACTCCACCCCTCACATTATATATACAGTATCTCCCATAAGTGACTCCACCCCTCACATTATATATACAGTATATCCCATAAGTGACTCCACCCCTCACATTATATACAGTATCTCCCATAAGTGACTCCACCCCTCACATTATATACAGTATCTCCCATAAGTGAGTCCACCCTTCACATTATATATACAGTATCTCCCATAAGTGAGTCCACCCCTCACATTATATATACAGTATCTCCCATAAGTGAGTCCACCCCTCACATTATATACAGTATATCCCATAAGTGAGTCCACCCCTCACATTATATATACAGTATATCACATAAGTGAGTCCACCCCTCACTTTATATATACAGTATCTCCCATAAGTGACTCCACCCCTCACATTATATATACAGTATCTCCCATAAGTGACTCCACCCCTCACATTATATACAGTATATCCCATAAGTGACTCCACCCCTCACATTATATATACAGTATATCCCATAAGTGAGACCACCCCTCACATTATATATACAGTATATACCATAAGTGAGTCCACCCCTCACATTATATATACAGTATATCCCATAAGTGAGTCCACCCCTCACATTATATATACAGTATATCCCATAAGTGAGTCCACCCCTCACATTATATATACAGTAACTCCCATAAGTGAGACCACCCCTCACATTATATATACAGTATATCCCATAAGTGAGTCCACCCCTCACATTATATATACAGTATATCCCATAAGTGAGTCCACCCCTCACATTATATACAGTATCTCCCATAAGTGAGTCCACCCCTCACATTATATATACAGTATCTCCCATAAGTGAGTCCACCCCTCACATTATATATACAGTATCTCCCGTAAGTGAGTCCACCCCTCACATTATATATACAGTATATCCCATAAGTGAGTCCACCCCTCACATTATATACAATATCTCCTGTAAGTGAGTCCACCCCTCACATTATATATACAGTATCTCCCATAAGTGAGTCCACCCCTCACATTATATACAGTATCTCCCATAAGTGAGTCCACCCCTCACATTATATACAGTATATCCCATAAGTGACTCCACCCCTCACATTATATATACAGTATATCCCATAAGTGACTCCACCCCTCACATTATATATACAGTATATCCCATAAGTGACTCCACCCCTCACATTATATACAGTATATCCCATAAGTGACTCCACCCCTCACATTATATATACAGTATATCCCATAAGTGACTCCACCCCTCACATTATATATATACAGTATCTCCCATAAGTGAGTCCACCCCTCACATTATATATAGTATATCCCATAAGTGAGTCCACCCCTCACATTATATATACAGTATCTCCCATAAGTGAGTCCACCCCTCACATTATATACAGTATATCCCATAAGTGAGTCCACCCCTCACATTATATATACAGTATATCACATAAGTGAGTCCACCCCTCACTTTATATATACAGTATCTCCCATAAGTGACTCCACCCCTCACATTATATATACAGTATCTCCCATAAGTGACTCCACCCCTCACATTATATACAGTATATCCCATAAGTGACTCCACCCCTCACATTATATACAGTATATCCCATAAGTGAGTCCACCCCTCATATTATATATACAGTATCTCCCATAAGTGAGTCCACCCCTCACATTATATACAGTATCTCCCATAAGTGACTCCACCCCTCACATTATATACAGTATATCCCATAAGTGACTCCACCCCTCACATTATATACAGTATATCCCATAAGTGAGTCCACCCCTCATATTATATATACAGTATCTCCCATAAGTGACTCCACCCCTCACATTATATATACAGTATATACCATAAGTGAGTCCACCCCTCACATTATATATACAGTATATCCCATAAGTGAGTCCACCCCTCACATTATATATACAGTATATCCCATAAGTGAGTCCACCCCTCACATTATATATACAGTATCTCCCATAAGTGAGACCACCCCTCACATTATATATACAGTATATCCCATAAGTGAGTCCACCCCTCACATTATATATACAGTATATCCCATAAGTGAGTCCACCCCTCACATTATATACAGTATCTCCCATAAGTGAGTCCACCCCTTATATTATATATACAGTATCTCCCATAAGTGAGTCCACCCCTCACATTACATATACAGTATCTCCCATAAGTGAGTCCACCCCTCACATTATATATACAGTATCTCCCATAAGTGAGTCCACCCCTCACATTATATATACAGTATATACCATAAGTGAGTCCACCCCTCACATTATATATACAGTATCTCCCATAAGTGAGTCCACCCCTCACATTATATATACAGTATCTCCCATAAGTGAGTCCACCCCTCACATTATATATACAGTATCTCCCGTAAGTGAGTCCACCCCTCACTTTATATATACAGTATATCCCATAAGTGAGTCCACCCCTCACATTATATACAATATCTCCCGTAAGTGAGTCCACCCCTCACATTATATATACAGTATCTCCCATAAGTGAGTCCACCCCTCACATTATATATACAGTATATCCCATAAGTGAGTCCACCCCTCACATTATATATACAGTATATCCCATAAGTGAGTCCACCCCTCACATTATATATACAGTATCTCCCATAAGTGACTTCACCCCTCACATTATATATACAGTATCTCCCATAAGTGAGTCCACCCCTCACATTATATATACAGTATATCCCATGAGTGACTCCACCCCTCACATTATATATACAGTATCTCCCATAAGTGAGTCCACCCCTCACATTATATATATATAGTATCTCCCATAAGTGAGTCCACCCCTCACATTATATATACAGTATATCCCATAAGTGAGTCCACCCCTCACATTATATATACAGTATCTCCCATAAGTGAGTCCACCCCTCACATTATATATACAGTATCTCCCATAAGTGAGTCCACCCCTCACATTATATACAGTATATCCCATGAGTGACTCCACCCCTCACATTATATATACAGTATCTCCCATAAGTGACTCCACCCCTCACATTATATATACAGTATATCCCATAAGTGACTCCACCCCTCACATTATATATACAGTATCTCCCATAAGGGACTCCACCCCTCACATTATATATACAGTATCTCCCATAAGTGAGTCCACCCCTCACATTATATATACAGTATATCCCATAAGTGACTCCACCCCTCACATTATATATACAGTATCTCCCATAAGGGACTCCACCCCTCACATTATATATACAGTATCTCCCATAAGTGAGTCCACCCCTCACATTATATACAGTATCTCCCATAAGTGAGTCCACCCCTCACATTATATATACAGTATATCCCATAAGTGAGTCCACCCCTCACATTATATACAGTATATCCCATAAGTGACTCCACCCCTCACATTATATACAGTATATCCCATAAGTGACTCCACCCCTCACATTATATATACAGTATATCCCATAAGTGAGTCCACTCCTCACATTATATATACAGTATATCCCATAAGTGAGTCCACCCCTCACATTATATATACAGTATATCCCATAAGTGACTCCACCCCTCACATTATATACAGTATATCCCATAAGTGAGTCCACTCCTCACATTATATACAGTATCTCCCATAAGTGAGTCCACCCCTCACATTATATACAGTATCTCCCATAAGTGAGTCCACCCCTCACATTATATATACAGTATCTCCCGTAAGTGAGTCCACCCCTCACATTATATATACAGTATATCCCATAAGTGAGTCCACCCCTCACATTATATATACAGTATATCCCATAAGTGAGTCCACCCCTCACATTATATATACAGTATATCCCATAAGCGAGTCCACCCCTCACATTATATATACAGTATCTCCCATAAGTGACTCCACCCCTCACATTATATATACAGTATCTCCCATAAGTGACTCCACCCCTCACATTATATATACAATATCTCCCATAAGTGAGTCCACCCCTCACATTATATATACAGTATATCCCATAAGTGACTCCACCCCTCACATTATATATACAGTATATCCCATAAGTGAGTCCACCCCTCACATTATATATACAGTATATCCCATAAGTGACTCCACCCCTCACATTATATATACAGTATATCCCATAAGTGAGTCTACCCCTCACATTATATATACAGTATATCACATAAGTGACTCCACCCCTCACATTATATACAGTATCTCCCATAAGTGAGTCCACTCCTCACATTATATACAGTATATCCCATAAGTGAGTCCACTCCTCACATTATATATACAGTATATCCCATAAGTGAGTCCACCCCTCACATTATATATACAGTATATCCCATAAGTGACTCCACCCCTCACATTATATATACAGTATATCCCATAAGTGACTCCACCCCTCACATTATATATACAGTATATCCCGTAAGTGAGTCCACCCCTCACATTATATATACAGTATCTCCCATAAGTGAGTCCACCCCTCACATTATATATACAGTATCTCCCATAAGTGAGTCCACCCCTCACATTATATATACAGTATCTCCCATAAGTGACTCCACCCCTCACATTATATATACAGTATATCCCATAAGTGACTCCACCCCTCACATTATATATAGAGTATATCCCATAAGTGAGTCCACCCCTCACATTATATATACAGTATATCCCATAAGTGAGTCCACCCCTCACATTATATATACAGTATCTCCCATAAGTGAGTCCACCCCCCACATTATATATACAGTATATCACATAAGTGAGTCCACCCCTCACATTATATATACAGTATATCCCATAAGTGACTCCACCCCTCACATTATATATACAGTATATCCCATAAGTGAGTCCACCCCTCACATTATATATACAGTATCTCCCATAAGTGAGTCCACCCCCCACATTATATATACAGTATATCACATAAGTGACTCCACCCCTCACATTATATATACAGTATCTCCCATAAGTGACTCCACCCCTCACATTATATATACAGTATATCCCATAAGTGACTCCACCCCTCACATTATATACAGTATCTCCCATAAGTGACTCCACCCCTCACATTATATACAGTATCTCCCATAAGTGAGTCCACCCTTCACATTATATATACAGTATCTCCCATAAGTGACTCCACCCCTCACATTATATACAGTATATCCCATAAGTGACTCCACCCCTCACATTATATACAGTATCTCCCATAAGTGACTCCACCCCTCACATTATATACAGTATATCCCATAAGTGACTCCACCCCTCACATTATATACAGTATATCCTATAAGTGAGTCCACCCCTCACATTATATATACAGTATATCCCATAAGTGAGTCCACCCCTCACATTATATATACAGTATATACCATAAGTGAGTCCACCCCACACATTATATATACAGTATCTCCCATAAGTGAGTCCACCCCTCACATTATATATATAGTATCTCCCATAGGTGAGTCCACCCCTCACATTATATATACAGTATATCCCATAAGTGACTCCACCCCTCACATTATATATACAGTATCTCCCATAAGTGAGTCCACCCCTCACATTATATATACAGTATATCCCATAAGTGACTCCACCCCTCACATTATATATACAGTATATCCCATAAGTGACTCCACCCCTCACATTATATATACAGTATCTCCCATAAGTGAGTCCACCCCTCACATTATATATACAGTATATCCCATAAGTGACTCCACCCCTCACATTATATATACAGTATTTCCCATAAGTGAGTCCACCCCTAACATTATATACAGTATATCCCATAAGTGACTCCACCCCTCACATTATATATACAGTATATACCATAAGTGAGTCCACCCCTCACATTTTATATACAGTATATCCCATAAGTGACTCCACCCCTCACATTATATATACAGTATATACCATAAGTGAGTCCACCCCTCACATTTTATATACAGTATATCCCATAAGTGACTCCACCCCTCACATTATATATACAGTATATCCCATAAGTGAGTCCACCCCTAACATTATATACAGTATCTCCCATAAGTGAGTCCACCCCTCACATTATATATACAGTATCTCCCATAAGTGACTCCACCCCTCACATTATATATACAGTATATCCCATAAGTGAGTCCACCCCTAACATTATATACAGTATCTCCCATAAGTGACTCCACCCCTCACATTATATATACAGTATATCCCATAAGTGAGTCCACCCCTAACATTATATACAGTATATCCCATAAGTGAGTCCACCCCTAACATTATATATAGTATATCCCATAAGTGAGTCCACCCCTCACATTATATACAGTATCTCCCATTAGTGATTCCACCCCTCACATTATATATACAGTATATCCCATAAGTGAGTCTACCCCTCACATTATATATATAGTATATCCCATAAGTGAGTCCACCCCTCACATTATATATACAGTATATCCCATAAGTGACTCCACCCCTCACATTATATACAGTATATCCCATAAGTGACTCCACCCCTCACATTATATATACAGTATATCCCATAAGTGAGTCCACTCCTCACATTATATATACAGTATATCCCATAAGTGAGTCCACCCCTCACATTATATATACAGTATATCCCATAAGTGACTCCACCCCTCACATTATATACAGTATATCCCATAAGTGAGTCCACTCCTCACATTATATACAGTATCTCCCATAAGTGAGTCCACCCCTCACATTATATACAGTATCTCCCATAAGTGAGTCCACCCCTCACATTATATATACAGTATCTCCCATAAGTGAGTCCACCCCTCACATTATATATACAGTATCTCCCGTAAGTGAGTCCACCCCTCACATTATATATACAGTATATCCCATAAGTGAGTCCACCCCTCACATTATATATACAGTATATCCCATAAGTGAGTCCACCCCTCACATTATATATACAGTATATCCCATAAGCGAGTCCACCCCTCACATTATATATACAGTATCTCCCATAAGTGACTCCACCCCTCACATTATATATACAGTATCTCCCATAAGTGACTCCACCCCTCACATTATATATACAATATCTCCCATAAGTGAGTCCACCCCTCACATTATATATACAGTATATCCCATAAGTGACTCCACCCCTCACATTATATATACAGTATATCCCATAAGTGAGTCCACCCCTCACATTATATATACAGTATATCCCATAAGTGACTCCACCCCTCACATTATATATACAGTATATCCCATAAGTGAGTCTACCCCTCACATTATATATACAGTATATCACATAAGTGACTCCACCCCTCACATTATATACAGTATCTCCCATAAGTGAGTCCACTCCTCACATTATATACAGTATATCCCATAAGTGAGTCCACTCCTCACATTATATATACAGTATATCCCATAAGTGAGTCCACCCCTCACATTATATATACAGTATATCCCATAAGTGACTCCACCCCTCACATTATATATACAGTATATCCCATAAGTGACTCCACCCCTCACATTATATATACAGTATATCCCATAAGTGACTCCACCCCTCACATTATATATACAGTATATCCCGTAAGTGAGTCCACCCCTCACATTATATATACAGTATCTCCCATAAGTGAGTCCACCCCTCACATTATATATACAGTATCTCCCATAAGTGAGTCCACCCCTCACATTATATATAGAGTATATCCCATAAGTGAGTCCACCCCTCACATTATATATACAGTATATCCCATAAGTGAGTCCACCCCTCACATTATATATACAGTATCTCCCATAAGTGAGTCCACCCCCCACATTATATATACAGTATATCACATAAGTGAGTCCACCCCTCACATTATATATACAGTATATCCCATAAGTGACTCCACCCCTCACATTATATATACAGTATATCCCATAAGTGAGTCCACCCCTCACATTATATATACAGTATCTCCCATAAGTGAGTCCACCCCCCACATTATATATACAGTATATCACATAAGTGACTCCACCCCTCACATTATATATACAGTATCTCCCATAAGTGACTCCACCCCTCACATTATATATACAGTATATCCCATAAGTGACTCCACCCCTCACATTATATACAGTATCTCCCATAAGTGACTCCACCCCTCACATTATATACAGTATCTCCCATAAGTGAGTCCACCCTTCACATTATATATACAGTATCTCCCATAAGTGACTCCACCCCTCACATTATATACAGTATATCCCATAAGTGAGTCCACCCCTCACATTATATATACAGTATATCACATAAGTGAGTCCACCCCTCACTTTATATATACAGTATCTCCCATAAGTGACTCCACCCCTCACATTATATACAGTATATCCCATAAGTGACTCCACCCCTCACATTATATACAGTATATCCTATAAGTGAGTCCACCCCTCACATTATATATACAGTATATCCCATAAGTGAGTCCACCCCTCACATTATATATACAGTATATACCATAAGTGAGTCCACCCCACACATTATATATACAGTATCTCCCATAAGTGAGTCCACCCCTCACATTATATATATAGTATCTCCCATAAGTGAGTCCACCCCTCACATTATATATACAGTATATCCCATAAGTGACTCCACCCCTCACATTATATATACAGTATCTCCCATAAGTGAGTCCACCCCTCACATTATATATACAGTATATCCCATAAGTGACTCCACCCCTCACATTATATATACAGTATATCCCATAAGTGACTCCACCCCTCACATTATATATACAGTATCTCCCATAAGTGAGTCCACCCCTCACATTATATATACAGTATATCCCATAAGTGACTCCACCCCTCACATTATATATACAGTATTTCCCATAAGTGAGTCCACCCCTAACATTATATACAGTATATCCCATAAGTGACTCCACCCCTCACATTATATATACAGTATATACCATAAGTGAGTCCACCCCTCACATTTTATATACAGTATATCCCATAAGTGACTCCACCCCTCACATTATATATACAGTATATACCATAAGTGAGTCCACCCCTCACATTTTATATACAGTATATCCCATAAGTGACTCCACCCCTCACATTATATATACAGTATATCCCATAAGTGAGTCCACCCCTAACATTATATACAGTATCTCCCATAAGTGAGTCCACCCCTCACATTATATATACAGTATCTCCCATAAGTGACTCCACCCCTCACATTATATATACAGTATATCCCATAAGTGAGTCCACCCCTAACATTATATACAGTATCTCCCATAAGTGACTCCACCCCTCACATTATATATACAGTATATCCCATAAGTGAGTCCACCCCTAACATTATATACAGTATATCCCATAAGTGAGTCCACCCCTAACATTATATATAGTATATCCCATAAGTGAGTCCACCCCTCACATTATATACAGTATCTCCCATTAGTGATTCCACCCCTCACATTATATATACAGTATATCCCATAAGTGAGTCTACCCCTCACATTATATATATAGTATATCCCATAAGTGAGTCCACCCCTCACATTATATATACAGTATATCCCATAAGTGAGTCCACCCCTCACATTATATATACAGTATCTCCCATAAGTGACTCCACCCCTCACATTATATATACAGTATCTCCCATAAGTGACTCCACCTCTCACATTATATATACAGTATCTCCCATAAGTGAGTCCACCCCTCACATTATATATACAGTATATCCCATAAGTGACTCCACCCCTCACATTATATATATAGTATCTCCCATAAGTGACTCCACCTCTCACATTAAATATACAGTATCTCCCATAAGTGAGTCCACCCCTCACATTATATATACAGTATCTCCCATAAGTGACTCCACCCCTCACATTATATATACAGTATCTCCCATAAGTGAGTCCACCCCTCACATTATATATACAGTATATCCCATAAGTGAGTCCACCCCTCACATTATATATACAGTATATCCCATAAGTGAGTCCACCCCTCACATTATATATACAGTATCTACCATAAGTGACTCCACCCCTCACATTATATATACAGTATATCCCATAAGTGAGTCCACCCCTCACATATATATACAGTATATCCCATAAGTGAGTCCACCCCTCACATTATATATACAGTATCTACCATAAGTGAGTCCACCCCCTCACATTATATATACAGTATCTCCCATAAGTGAGTCCACCCCTCACATTATATATACAGTATATCCCATAAGTGACTCCACCCCTCACATTATATATACAGTATATCCCATAAGTGAGTCCACCCCTCACATTATATATACAGTATCTCCCATAAGTGAGTCCACTCCTCACATTATATATACAGTATATCCCATAAGTGACTCCACCCCTCACATTATATATACAGTATCTCCCATAAGTGACTCCACCCCTCACATTATATATACAGTATATCCCATAAGTGATTCCACCCCTCACATTATATATACAATATATCCCATAAGTGAGTCCACCCCTCACATTATATATACAGTATCTCCCATAAGTGACTCCACCCCTCACATTATATATACAGTATATTCCATAAGTGACTCCACCCCTCACAATATATATACAGTATATCCCATAAGTGAGTCCACCCCTCACATTATATACAGTATCTCCCATAAGTGACTCCACCCATCACATTATATACACAGTATATCCCATAAGTGAGTCCACCCCTCACATTATATACAGTATCTCCCATAAGTGACTCCACCCCTCACATTATATATACAGTATATCCCATAAGTGAGTCCACCCCTCACTTTATATACAGTATATCCCATAAGTGACTCCACCCCTTACATTATATACAGTATCTCCCATAAGTGAGTCCACCCCTCACATTATATATACAGTATCTCCCATAAGTGACTCCACCCCTCACATTATATACAGTATATCCCATAAGTGACTCCACCTCTCACATTATATATACAGTATATCCCATAAGTGAGTCCACCCCTCACATTATATATACAGTATATCCCATAAGTGACTCCACCCCTCACATTATATACAGTATCTCCCATAAGTGAGTCCACCCCTCACATTATATATACAGTATCTCCCATAAGTGACTCCACCCCTCACATTATATACAGTATATCCCATAAGTGAGTCCACCCCTCTCATTATATATACAGTATATCCCATAAGTGACTCCACCCAACACATTATATATACAGTATATCCCATAAGTGACTCCACCCCTCACATTATATATACCGTATATCCCATAAGTGACTCCACCCCTCACATTATATATACAGTATATACCATAAGTGACTCCCCCCCTCACATTATATATACAGTATCTCCCATAAGTGACTCCACCCCTCACATTATATATACAGTATATCCCATAAGTGAGTCCACCCCTCACATTATATATACAGTATCTCCCATAAGTGACTCCACCCCTCACATTATATATACAGTATATCCCATAAGTGACTCCACCCCTCACATTATATATACAGTATCTTCCATAAGTGACTCCACCCCTCACATTATATATACAGTATATCCCATAAGTGAGTCCACCCCTCACATTATATATACAGTATCTCCCATAAGTGAGTCCACCCCTCACATTATATACAGTATATCCCATAAGTGACTCCACCCCTCACATTATATATACAGTATCTTCCATAAGTGAGTCCACCCCTCACATTATATATACAGTATCTCCCATAAGTGAGTCCACCCCTCACATTATATACAGTATCTCCCATAAGTGACTCCACCCCTCACATTATATATACAGTATCTTCCATAAGTGAGTCCACCCCTCACATTATATATACAGTATCTCCCATAAGTGAGTCCACCCCTCACATTATATACAGTATCTCCCATAAGTGAATCCACCCCTCACATTATATATACAGTATCTCTCATAAGTGAGTCCACCCCTCACATTATATATACAGTATCTTCCATAAGTGAGTCCACCCCTCACATTATATATACAGTATATCCCATAAGTGACTCCACCTCTCACATTATATATACAGTATATACCATAAGTGAGTCCACCCCTCACATTATATATACAGTATCTCCCATAAGTGAGTCCACCCCTCACATTATATATACAGTATATCCCATAAGTGACTCCACCCCTCACATTATATTTACAGTATATCCCATAAGTGACTCCACCCCTCACATTATATATACACTATATACCATAAGTGAGTCCACCCCTCACATTATATATACAGTATCTCCCATAAGTGAGTCCACCCCTCACATTATATATACAGTATATCCCATAAGTGACTCCACCCCTCACATTATATATACAGTATCTCCCATAAGTGAGTCCACCCCTCACATTATATATACAGTATCTCCCATAAGTGAGTCCACTCCTCACATTATATATACAGTATATCCCATAAGTGATTCCACCCCTCACATTATATATACAGTATATCCCATAAGTGAGTCCATCCCTCACATTATATATACAGTATATACCATAAGTGACTCCACCCCTCACATTATATATACAGTATATCCCATAAGTGATTCCACCCCTCACATTATATATACAGTATATCCCATAAGTGACTCCACCCCTCACATTATATATACAGTATATCCCATAAGTGAGTCCACCCCTCACATTATATATACAGTATATCCCATAAGTGAGTCCACCCCTCACATTATATATACAGTATATCCCATAAGTGAGTCCATCCCTCACATTATATATACAGTATCTCCCATAAGTGAGTCCATCCCTCACATTATATATACAGTATCTCCCATAAGTGAGTCCACCCTTCACATTATATATACAGTATATCCCATAAGTGACTCCACCCCTCACATTATATATACAGTATATACCATAAGTGACTCCACCCCTCACATTATATATACAGTATATACCATAAGTGAGTCCACCCCTCACATTATATATACAGTATCTTCCATAAGTGAGTCCACCCCTCACATTATATATACAGTATATCCCATAAGTGACTCCACCCCTCCCATTATATATACAGTATCTCCCATAAGTCAGTCCACCCCTCACATTATATATACAGTATATACCATAAGTGACTCCACCCCTCACATTATATATACAGTATCTCCCATAAGTGAGTCCACCCTTCACATTATATATACAGTATATCCCATAAGTGACTCCACCCCTCACATTATATATACAGTATATCCCATAAGTGAGTCCACCCCTCACATTATATATACAGTATCTCCCATAAGTGACTCCACCCCTCACATTATATACAGTATATCCCATAAGTGACTCCACCCCTCACATTATATATACAGTATATCCCATAAGTGAGTCCACTCCTCACATTATATATACAGTATATCCCATAAGTGAGTCCACCCCTCACATTATATATACAGTATATCCCATAAGTGAGTCCACCCCTCACATTATATATACAGTATATCCCATAAGTGAGTCCACCCCTCACATTATATATACAGTATCTCCCATAAGTGAGTCCACCCCTCACATTATATATACAGTATCTCCCATAAGTGAGTCCACCCCTCACATTATATATACAGTATATCCCATAAGTGAGTCCACCCCTCACATTATATATACAGTATCTCCCATAAGTGAGTCCACCCCTCACATTATATATACAGTATATCCCATAAGTGACTCCACCCCTCACATTATATATACAGTATATCCCATAAGTGAGTCCACCCCTCACATTATATATACAGTATATCCCATAAGTGAGTCCACCCCTCACATTATATACAGTATATCCCATAAGTGACTCCACCCCTCACATTATATACAGTATCTCCCATAAGTGACTCCACCCCTCACATTATATATACAGTATATCCCATAAGTGAGTCCACCCCTCACATTATATATACAGTATCTCCCATAAGTGAGTCCACCCCTCACATTATATATACAGTATCTCCCATAAGTGAGTCCACCCCTCACATTATATATACAGTATATCCCATAAGTGAGTCCACCCCTCACATTATATATACAGTATATCCCATAAGTGAGTCCACCCCTCACATTATATATACAGTATATCACATAAGTGACTCCACCCCTCACATTATATATACAGTATCTCCCATAAGTGAGTCCACCCCTCACATTATATATACAGTATCTCCCATAAGTGAGTCCACCCCTCACATTATATATACAGTATATCCCATAAGTGACTCCACCCCTCACATTATATATACAGTATATCCCATAAGTGAGTCCACCCCTCACATTATATATACAGTATATCCCATAAGTGAGTCCACCCCTCACATTATATACAGTATATCCCATAAGTGACTCCACCCCTCACATTATATACAGTATCTCCCATAAGTGACTCCACCCCTCACATTATATATACAGTATATCCCATAAGTGAGTCCACCCCTCACATTATATATACAGTATCTCCCATAAGTGAGTCCACCCCTCACATTATATATACAGTATCTCCCATAAGTGAGTCCACCCCTCACATTATATATACAGTATATCCCATAAGTGAGTCCACCCCTCACATTATATATACAGTATATCCCATAAGTGAGTCCACCCCTCACATTATATACAGTATATCCCATAAGTGACTCCACCCCTCACATTATATACAGTATCTCCCATAAGTGACTCCACCCCTCACATTATATATACAGTATATCCCATAAGTGAGTCCACCCCTCACATTATATATACAGTATCTCCCATAAGTGAGTCCACCCCTCACATTATATATACAGTATCTCCCATAAGTGACTCCACCCCTCACATTATATACAGTATATCCCATAAGTGAGTCCACCCCTCACATCATATATACAGTATCTCTCATAAGCGAGTCCACCCCTCACATTGTATACAGTATCTCCCAAAGGGGGGCTGTGCCTCGTCAATACGGGGGCAGTGAGGACAAGCAGCCTATCACTGCTTGGGCTTCAGGAGAGTGGGAAAGTTGGGTGGCACACAGTATGTATGCCATTCAGCTTTCCTAGGCTCCAGAAGTTCTTCAATATGGCTGTTTTAAGAGACGGATATTCTCTCTGGGAGAGTGGGAAAGGTGGGTGGCAGGCCGTATACACTGCAGGGCTCACAGTACTTCCTTAGCTTTCCTAGTCGCAGATGACACTTAGCTGCTGTATTATTATGATATGACATTCATTTAATCATCGATTAGTTAATTATTTGATTATTTTACAGAGTGAAAATGCATCCAAAAAAATGTAAATCCAAGTGTAGTCTAAGGCAAATAAAAATAATGGACTAGGCTGCTGCCTCTGGCACTGGGGGCCTTGAATGTGTACAAGACATCATGAAATCTGAGGATTACCAATGGATTTTGGGTCGCACTGTACAGCCCAGTGTCAGAAAGCTGGGTTTGCCTCCAAGATCTTGGGTCTTCCAGCAGGACAATGACCCCAAACATACGTCAAGAAGCCCCCAGAAATGGACGGCAACAAAGCGCTGGAGAGTTCTGAAGTGTCAGCAATGAGTCCAGATCTAAATCCCATTGATCACCTGTGGAGAGATCTTATAATTACTGTTGGGAAAAGGCGCCTTCCAATAAGAGACCGGGAGCAGTTTGTAAAGGAAGAGTGGTCCAACATTCCGGCTGAGAGGTGTAAGAAGCTTATTGGTGGTTATAGAAAGCGACTAATTTCAGTTATTTTTCCCAAAGGTTGTGCAACCAAATATTAAGTTAAGGGTGCCAATAAATTTTGTCCAGACCATTTTTGGAGTTTGGTGACATTATGTCCAATTTGCTTATTTTTCTCCCTTTTTTGGTTTAGTTCCAATACACACAAAGGGAATAAACATGTGTATAGCAAAACATGTGTTACTGCAATCCTTTTCTGTGAGAAATACTTCATTTTCTTGAAAAATTTCAGGGGTGCCAACATTTACGGCCATGACTATATACATAGCTGATATATAAATATATATCTCATTAGCTAAATTCTAGGCGTTTCTTGGTCTTCTTATCTAAACCTTGTGGGAAAAGAGAAGTATATTCTGACCTCCTATTCCCATTCTAATGCTCAGTTTGGATTTCAGCAAGTTGTCTTGACCACGTCTACATTCCTAAATGCATCGAGTTGCTGCCATGTGATTTGTGAGTTGCTGCCATAAGCTATTTGTGTTAAGGAGTTAAGGAAGCAATTGAACAGGTGTACCTAATAGAGTGGGCAGGGAGGATAGTCGTCCTTGCGAATGTCGGCCCAACCATAAGTCCTGGGGGTTTTAGAGCCACTGTTAAAACCCTGGGAAAGGCATAAGTCCAGCTGTGTTGTCGTGTGACCAGCCGTGTACTCATACAAATACGCAGGTCCACCTAAACATTCATAGATAAAGCTTTGTGTCTGTGATGCTGAAGGACGAGCTCTTCAACATTCTGCTCCAGAGATCATGTGACTGAATGTTTTTCGATTTTGCAATGAGAAATATTCCATAAACTCGCCTAAGGCCTCGACAGCACAAGCTTACTGTGGCGAAGAACGATGAGGATGATGATGATGTCACAGACCTGCTCAAGCCAAAGGGCAAAAACATAACACAAAAAAATACAGAAAAACTTCCAAAATAAATTTTATTTACAAATATATATCTATATCCCAATTTTTGGCTTAAAGGAGACGTCCACTCGAAATGCGTGTTAACGTTTTCCTACATGCAACTGGTTAACATTTCTAACTCATTATACCTTCCCCTTTAAGAGCAACAGTCTCCAATCTAGTCTCCAATCTGTGCTACAAGACTACAACCCCCAGTATGTCTAGGGAATGCTGGGAGTTGTAGTTTTGCAACTGCTGGAGTCCTGAACAAACAATTTTCTGTAGCAGTGTTGCCTGACCAGGGTGCCTCCAGCTGTTGCAAAACTACAACTCCCAGCATGCCCGGACAGCCAACGGCAACAGCTGGAGGAACCCTGGTCAGGCAACACCGCCATAGCTTTTCTTTTCCATACGTATACAAATATATAAAGGCAAAAAATATATATACACCATCCGTTGAACACCCACTATACAGATGTAGCAAATCCCATTTGGTTTAGCTGCACTTGTTAATGCAAAATCAAAATGTGTAAATAAAAAATTATAAATATATATATAATAAATATTTAAATATATATATATATATATATATATAATATTTAAATATATATATATATATATATATATATATATATATAATAAATATTTATATATATATATATATATATATATATATATATATATATATATATACACGCTATATATATATTTATATATATTTATATTAAATATTATATATAAATTAGATAGTTACAAGGAGTGGTGCAAAACAAGGAACTCAGCTCTGCTACATCTGTACAAAGCTTATATCTGTGAATTGATTTTTCCCCAGGTAAAATTATCTCCATTTTTATTTATTTCACAATTTTTTTTATAAGTGATAGATTTCCTGGGAAATTATATGATTGGCCATAAAGGGGACTGCAGCGAATTCCATCAATCACTATTCACACACATTTTCTAAGTTTGACCCTGTGCCGATGGGTAGGAGAAAACTCGAAATCTACAGTATATATTATCAAACTGTCTCATTAATTATATAGCAACCAACAAAAAAAATAAAAAATAAAAAAAGTGTCAAGAATGTTGGTGGGAAGGGCCCTCAGTTGGTTACTCCACTTTTTCACTGAAGATTTCTCCGACTGGCTCCGATAGGGCCGAGGGGTCAACTGAGCACCAAGTACAAGAAAGCGGACAGTCTCATTCGAATGATCTGTGACTTCATTTGGTTATCCGGTGAAGAAATCAACAACCGTGTAAGGTGTCAAAAAGTATAATAAAGCAATATAATGTTATTATCCATAGTACAGAGATCAGCACTCCCTTGTAAGCTGTGACGTCTCGTCACAGGCTGTGAATGCAGAGAGCTCATGTCCCTCCTCCTCCCTTCCTTCCTGTCTGCTCAGAACAAGACCAGTGATTACTTATTAGATAAGGCAGCAGTCTGATGACTGAGAATGGCTTCCTGCTGCCTTATCTAATGAGCAGAAGATGAGCTCCCCTCTTCACAACAATGATCTCGGCCAGGAGGAGGGAGCAGACTGCTTTCACATCCCTTGACGTGATGTCACAGCTTACATGGAAGATTTTTACACTATGGCCAATGACATTATATTAGTAAGTTGCTTTATTATACTTTTTGACACCATTTACAAATTGTTTTTTTACTCCACAACCTGTTTAATATGCCTCACAATTCTTCTGAATTATGATTTTAAAAAGGGGCTGTCCGCTTAAAGAGGTGCTTCTCCCGACCAATGGAATTGCTCAGCAGATCTGATAATAGATGTCCATGTAAGAAAGAGATCCCCATGGTCTTTCATCTTTGTGGGAGCTTCTGGCTATATAAGAGAAGTCCTAAAGGAGGACCCTCTATAACAGTTCATACAAATAACTATGTGCAATACCCAGATGATACCGAAAAGTTCAAGTAGACAGTCCATTTATTGTGACCTCTTATTAAGAGAGATCACGTAGGAGAAGAAGTGGAATGTGCATAGAGAGAGTCTTGTGAATCCTTTATCTCCTCCTTCATGGGGTCAGATGTTGCCGTACATATTGACCTTCACTATAGCGATGGACTCTGTAATGTCTTTTCTTCCCTTTTCGTAGATAATATAGATGTTCTCGTTATCCTCCATGTGACGGGACAGGGTGGTGAGGCTGGAGTAGCCGCTAGCTTCTGGCCAGATCTGGATAGAATTTTGTTCCCAGGAGTCCCCGGAATTGAAGCTCCAACGAAGAGTGAGATTGACCCCTGAAGAGAAGAGACAGAGATGGGAGGAGTCCCACAGACTAGAACAATGTTTCCAAACCAGGGTGCCTCCAGCTGTTGCATAACTACAAATCCCAGCATGCCCAGACAGCCAAACAGGAACAAGCCCTAACCTGGGCCTAGTACCAGCGTTGCAAGCCCTGTACCACAGGACAGCTCTGGCAAAATTCCCTTGATACACACTGTGGTGCCCCCTACTGGCAGGCAAGCAGCTACAGATGGGTAGTGGAAAGTCAGGACCTGTCACTAGAGGGCCGCCCAACCGTCACTAGAGGGCCGCCCAACCGTCACTAGAGGGCCGCCCATCCGTCACTAGAGGGCCGCCCATCCGTCACTAGAGGGCCGCCCATCCGCCACTAGAGGGCCGCCCATCCGCCACTAGAGGGCCGCCCATCCGCCACTAGAGGGCCGCCCATCCGCCACTAGAGGGCCGCCAATCCGCCACTAGAGGGCCGCCCAACCGTCACTAGAGGGCCGCCCAACCGTCACTAGAGGGCCGCCCAACCGTCACTAGAGGGCCGCCCAACCGTCACTAGAGGGCCGCCCATCCGTCACTAGAGGGCCGCCCACCCGTCACTAGAGGGCCGCCCACCCGTCACTAGAGGGCCGCCCGTCCGCCACTAGAGGGCCACCCATCCGCCACTAGAGGGCCACCCATCAGCCACTAGAGGGCCACCCATCAGCCACTAGAGGGCCACCCATCAGCCACTAGAGGGCCGCCCATCCGTCACTAGAGGGCCGCCCATCCGCCACTAAGGGTTACAGACAAGGAAATAAAAAGCTACAGAAAGTCTCCAAACTATGGACCGACTAATGTTGCAACGGCAGTCCGGGAATATTGGGAGTTGTAGTTTTGCAACAGTAGGAGGCACCTTGGAAGGCAAACACTGCTTTACCTCTATATTCTTACAGATAGCTGTGATGCAGTGATCAGGCAATGTCCTGCATCATGTAGTACCCCCATATATAGCCCTAAAAGTTCTACAATGATTGAAAAATCTTACTGTGAGCCTGGTTAGCAGGGTTGACAAAGTAGGTAATGCCGCCTTTGTATAAGGCGCCGGCAGCCACCGCTGGGTCCGGTAAGCCCTCGTCGAAGCGGACGTTCTCCAGAGGAAGCGTGTCACAGCCGTCGGTGGAGAGGGCCACGATGCGGCAGCGGCAGTGGTAGAAGTACTGGTTCCGGGCGTTTATAACCACGGTGCCGTCCGGGAGCTCATAGGGCTGTGAAGGGGACATGGTCAGAGGAAGCAGAGAGGATCATGGGTAACACAACGAGAGTGTCTCCGAGGCACTTACCTGACACTCGTCCGGGCTGAAGTCCCCCAGTCGCTTCTGCGTTTTGAATGGCAGCCCCTCCAGATTCCCTCCTTTTTTCCAGCTGTCTCCGTGGTCATCGCTTAACAGACAGAAGATCCCGTCCTCGTCCAGCGTCCCGTGTCCGCAGACGATCAGCCGCCCCTTCATAGGGGAGAACTTTTTCTGTGAAGAAACAACAAAAAAAAACTCACATAGAAGAAGAAAAGTCACATAACTTTGCTCTTTCATCTTTAACCCTTTAATGACAGAGCCTTTTTTGACTCATTTTACTACAAAAATTTATAGCTAAAGTAATAATAAAAATAAAAAAAGGCATAAATAAATAATAAATAAATAAATAAAAGAACAATTTAGCAAATTTTGGGGCCTTTTGTTTCTACACAGTGCAATTTTCAGTATAAATGACATGCTATTTATATTCTGTAAGTCCATACGATTACAAGAATAGCCAATTAATATAGGTTTCGTTTTATCTTATTACTTTTAAACAAATAACTTTTTGTATGAAAATTAGGTGACCCCTAGAACTCTTATTTTTACGTATACGGGGATACATGAGAATCACTTTTTGGAACTGGGCTCTGTCGTTTTTATTGTTACCATTTTTGTTTTGATGGGACTTTTTGATGTTTTTTTTTTTTTTTTGGGTACATGAAGTGACCAAAAATCTTCTGGATTTTGATATTTATTTATGTTTACGCCATTGGCCGAGCGGTTTCAGTAACGTTATAGCTTAATAGTTTGAACATTTCCGCTCGCAACTATACCACATTTTATTTTTGTTTTTTATTTAAAAAATGGGAAAAGGGGCCGATAAAAAATTTTAGTAGCATTGATTATTGTTATTGGCACTCTGCTTATATAAGCTGCCGATCAGACGGAGGCAGGTAGGTACCCTCCGGCTGTCATCTCAGCTGATGGGGACCGCGAACCCACCGGCACCAGTAACTGATACTACGAGTGTTAAAGCGGTACTCTGGTGGAAAACTTTTTTTATTTTTTTTTTTAAATCAACTGGTGCCAGAAAGTTAAAACAGATTTGAAAATGACTTCTATTTAAAAATCTTAATCCTTCCAGTACTTATCAGTTTCTATTTGCTCCACAGGAAGTTCTTTTCTTTTTGAATTTTCTTTTCAGTCTGACCCACAGTGCTCTCTGCTGACACCTCTGTCCATTTTAGGAACTGTCCAGAGCAGCATATGTTTGCTATGGGGATTAGTTCCTACTCTGGACAGTTCCTAAAATGAACAGAGGTGTCAGCAGAGAGCACTGTGGGTCAGACTGAAAAGAAAATTCAAAAAGAAAAGAACTTCCTGTGGAGCAAATAAAAGCTGATGAGTACTGGAAGGATTAATATGTTTAAATAGAAGTCATTTACAAATCTGTTTAACTTTCTGGCACCAGTTGATTTAAAAAAAAAAAATGTTTTCCAGGGGAGTACCCCTTTAATGGGTTAATGCAGACCACTGGTGTTATTGCCGATGCCTGGCATTGGAGGTGAGCCCTGGCTGCTAAAGGAAGCCATTACTCATCATCTATTAAAGGGGAACTCCCATGGAAAACCTTTTTTTTTTTTTAAATCAACTGGTGCCAGAAAGTTAAACAGATTTGTAAATTTCTTCTATTAAAAAATCTGAATCCTTCCAGTACTTATTAGCTGCTGAATACTACAGAGGAAATACTTTTCTTTTTAGAACACAGTGCTCACTGCCGACATCATGAACACAGTGCTCTCTGCTGACATCTGTTAATTTTAGGAACTGTCCAGAGTAGGAGAAAATCCCCATAGCAAACATATGCTGCTCTGGACAGTTCCTAAAATGAACAGAGATGTCAGCAGAGAGCACTGTGGTCGTGATGTCAGCAGAGAGATCTGTGTTCCAAAAAGAGCATAATTTCCTCTGTAGTATTCAGCAGCTAATAAGTACTGGAAGGATTAAGATTTTTTAATAGATTTAATTTACAAATCTGTTTAACTTTCTGGCACCCGTTGATTTAAAAAAAAAAAATAAAGTTTTCCACCGGAGTACCCCTTTAACCCCTTAAGGACATAGGGCGTATCCATACGCCCCCGTTTCCAAGTCCTTAAGGACCGAGGGCGTATGGATACGCCCTGAGCATTTCCGGCCCCCACCGCTAGCCGGAGGGGAGCCGGAGCCGGATGCCTGCTGAAATCGTTCAGCAGGCATCCCGGCATATCGCCCAGGGGGGTCATTATGTCCCCCCATGTCGGCGATTGCCGCAGATCGCTGGACAATTCAGTCCAGCGATCTGCGGTGATTCCGGGTCAATCGGGTCTCCAGTGACCCGGTGACCCGGAATTACTGGCTGATCGGGGCCGTCAGAGACGGCCCCGAACAGCCAGAGGCAGCAGGAGTGAGGTGGCACTGGTGCCACCTCACGATCGCCCTGATTCGTCGGCCGGATTACCGGCCGACCAATCAGGACGCCTGCTGCGGGTGTCACTCCCGCAACCCGCTCCGCCCCTCTTTCGGAGGACGTGAGCGGGTGCGGGAAGACGACCCCCGGTGCTGGGGACCCCGATCCCCGGCGTCCCTGTTGGGATCGGGGCCCCAGGAGCGGCGGCGGCGGCGGCGACGACGAGGGACTGACCTGTGCTGCTGGATCGTTGGAGGTGAGTGACAGCCCCCTGCTGTTGCTTAGCAACAGCTCCCAGCATGTAACAAGGGCATGCTGGGAGCTGTAGTTATGCAACAGCAGGAGGCAGACCACCACAACTCCCAGCATGCCCTTATGGGCATGCTGGGACTTATAGTTTTGCAACAGCTGAAGGCACATTCTTTCTATGTAAAAGTGTACCTTCAGCTGTTGTGTAACTACAACTCCCAGCTTGCACAATCAGCTAAAGTGCATGCTGGGAGTTGTAGTGGTGCATCTGGTGGTTGCATAACTACAACTCCCAGCATGCCCGTTGGCTGTCGGTGACTGCTGAGAGTTGTAGTTTTGCAACAGCTGAAGGCACACTGAGTTAAGTAGTAAACCAGTGTGTCTCCAGCTGTTGCATAACTACAATCCCCAGCATCCCCAGCCAATGTAGTATGCCTCCGGCTGTTGCATAACTACAATCCCCAGCATCCCCAGCCAATGTAGTATGCCTCCGGCTGTTGCATAACTACAAGACCCAGCATGCCCTTCCGCTGTCCGTACATGCTGGTGGTTGTAGCTTTTGCAACAGCTGAAGGCACACTGGTTGCAAAACACTGAGTTTGTTACCAAACTCGGTGTTTCACAACCTGTGTGTCTCCAGCTGTTGCAAAACTACAACTCCCAGCATGCACTGATAGACCGTACATGCTGGGAGTTGTAGTTTTGCAACAGCTGGATGTTTCCCCCCCCCCCCCCCCAATGTGAATGTACAGGGTACACTCACATGGGCGGAGGATTACAGTAAGTATCCGGCTGCAAGTTTGAGCTGCGGCAAATTTTCTGTCGCAGCTCAAACTGCCAGCGAGAAACTACTGTGAACCCCCTGCCCGTGCGACTGTACCCTAAAAACACTACACTACACTACCACACAATAAAATAAAAAGTAAAAAACACTACATATACACATACCCCTACACAGCCCCCCTCCCCTCCCCAATAAAAATGAAAAACGTCTGGTACGTCACTGTTTCCAAAACGGAGCCTCCAGCGGTTGCAAAACTACAACTCCCAGCATGCACTGATAGACCGTCCATGCTGGGAGTTGTAGTTTTGCAACAGCTGGATGTTCCCCCCTCCAATGTGAACGTACAGGGTACACTCACATGGGCGGAGGATTACAGTAAGTATCTGGCTGCAAGTTTGAGAAGCGTTAAATTTTCTGCCGCAGCTCAAACTGCCAGCGAGAAACTACTGTGAACCCCCGCTCGTGTGACTGTACCCTAAAAACACTACACTACACTACCACAAAATAAAATAAAAAGTAAAAAACACTACATATACACATACCCCTACACAGCCCCCCTCCCCTCCCCAATAAAAATGAAAAACGTCTGGTACGCCACTGTTTCCAGAACGGAGCCTCCAGCTGTTGCAAAACAACTACTCCCAGTATTGCCAGATAGCCACTGACTGTCCAGGCATGCTGGGAGTTTTACAACAGCTGGAGGCCCCCTGTTTGGGAATCACTGGCGTAGAATACCCCTATGTCCACCCCTATGCAATCCCTAATTTAGGCCTCAAATGCGCATGGCACTCTCACTTTGGAGCCCTGTCGTATTTCCAGGCAACAGTTTAGGGTCACATATGGGGTATCGCCGTACTCGGGAGAAATTGGGCTTCAAATTTTCTGGGGTATTTTTTGCTATTACCCTTTTTAAAAATGTAAAATTTTTGGGAAAACAAGCATTTTAGGTAAAAAAAAAAATTTTTTTTTTACGTATACAAAAGTCATAAAACACCTGTGGGGTATAAAGGTTCACTTAACCCCTTGTTACGTTCCCCGAGGGGTCTAGTTTCCAAAATGGTATGCCATGTGTTTTTTTTTTTTTTGCTGTCCTGGCACCATAGGGGCTTCCTAAATGCGGCATGCCCCCAGAGCAAAATTTGCTTTCAAAAAGCCAAACGTGACTCCTTCTCTTCTGAGACCTGTAGTGCGCCAGCAGAGCACTTTTCACCCCCATGTGGGGTGTTTTCTGAATCGGGAGAAATTGGGCTTCAAATTTTGGGGGGTGTTTTCTGCTATTACCCTTTTTAAAAATGTAAAAATTTTGGGAAACCAAGCATTTTAGGTAAAAAAAAATAAAAAATGTTCACATATGCAAAAGTCGTGAAACACCTATAGGGTATTAAGGTTCACATTACCCCTTGTTACGTTCCCCGAGGGGTCTAGTTTCCAAAATGGTATGCCATGTGTTTTTTTTTTGCTGTTCTGGCACCATAGGGGCTTCCTAAATGCGGCATGCCCCCAGAGCAAAATTTGCTTTCAAAAAGCCAAATGTGACTCCTTCTCTTCTGAGACCTGTAGTGCGCCAGCAGAGCACTTTTCACCCCCATATGGGGTGTTTTCTGAATCGGGAGAAATTGGGCTTCAAATTTTGGGGGGTGTTTTCTGCTATTACCCTTTTTAAAAATGTAAAAATTTTGGGAAACCAAGCATTTCAGGTAAAAAAAAATAAAAAATGTTCACATATGCAAAAGTCGTGAAACACCTATAGGGTATTAAGGTTCACATTACCCCTTGTTACGTTCCCCGAGGGGTCTAGTTTCCAAAATGGTATGCCATGTGTTTTTTTTTTGCTGTTCTGGCACCATAGGGGCTTCCTAAATGCAACATGCCCCCAGAGCAAAATTTGCTTCAAAAAGCCAAATGTGACTCCTTCTCTTCTGAGACCTGTAGTGCGCCAGCAGAGCAATTTTCACCCCCATATGGGGTGTTTTCTGAATCGGGAGAAATTGGGTTTCAAATTTTGGGGGGTATTTTCTGCTATTACACTTTTTAAAAATGTAAATTTTTTGGGAAACCAAGCATTTTAGGTAAAAAATATATAATTTTTTTTACATATGCTAAAGTCGTGAAACACCTGTGGGGTATTAAGGTTCACTTTACCCCTTGTTACGTTCCCTGAGGAGTCTAGTTTCCAAAATGGTATGCCATGTGTGTTTTTTTGCTGTTCTGGCACCATAGGGGCTTCCTAAAGGTGACATGCCCCCCAAAAACCATTTGACGCTCCTTCCCTTCTGAGCCCTCTACTGCGCCCGCTGAACAATTAACATAGACATATGAGGTATGTGCTTACTCGAGAGAAATTGGGTTTCAAATACAAGTAAAAATTTTCTCCTTTTTACCCCTTTCAAAAATTCAAAAATTGGGTCTACAAGAAAATGCGAGTGTAAAAAATGAAGATTGTGAATTTTCTCCTTCACTTTGCTGCTATTTCTGTGAAACACCTAAAGGGTTAATACACTTACTGAATGTCATTTTGAATACTTTGGGGGGTATAGTTTTTATAATGGGGCCTTTTATGGGGCATTTCTAATATGAAGGCCCTTCAAATCCACTTCAAACGTGAACTGGTCCTTGAAAAATAGAGAGTTTGAAAATTTTGTGAAAAATTTCAAAATTGCTGCTGAACTTTGAAGCCCTCTGGTGTCTTCCAAAAGTAAAAACTCATAAATTTTATGATGCAAACATAAAGTAGACATATTGTATATGTGAACCCCAAAAAAATATAATTTGAATATCCATTTTCCTTACAAGCAGAGAGCTTCAAAGTTAGAAAAATGCAAAATTTTCATTTTTTTCATCAAATTTGGTGATTTTTCACCAAGAAAGGATGCAAGTTACCATAATATTTTACCACTAAGTTAAAGAAGAATATGTCACGAAAAAACAATCTCTGAATCAGAATGATAACTAAAAGCATCAGAGTTATTAATGTTTAAAGTGACAGTGGTCAGAATTGCAAAAAACGCTCCGGTCCTTAAGGTGAAAAAGGGCTCGGTCCTTAAGGGGTTAAGTGAGCACATCCCCAGAGCTCACTTTAGAGACTGTTAACTCTTAATGTTGTAAATAAACTTCATTTTGCATTAAAGGGGTATTCCAGTGGCAAGCGTTAGGTAGTAAATGTTCCGAACGCTGTTTCCGCGCTGCGACTGTCGACCACGCCCCTCGTGATGTAACAGTCACGCCCCCTCAATGCAAGTCTATGGGAGGGGGCGTGACGACCGTCACGCCCCCTCCCATAGACTTGCATTGAGGGGGCGTGGCCGTTACATCACGAGGTGCGTGGCCGAAAGTCGCAGCGCGAAAACAGCGTTCGGAACATTTAGTACCAAACGCTGGCCAGTGGAGTACCCCTTTAACGACCCTCCCATGATGTAAATTTATGACATAGGGCAGAAAGGGGTTAAAAAACACATGCACGCTTGGCCAAGCTGAGCATGCACACGTATGTAGGGATTCCAAGAAACAGTAATCAGCCTAGCTAGTATTTTTCTGACAGCCATCTTAGATATATGGTCAGCTTTACACAGTCTCCACCCACCTGGATTCCATACCCTGGACCGGGGGCAAACATTTTGGTGCCAATCTCATGGGAAATGTTCCTTGGAATGCTCCAGGTGATGCCATCGTCCGAGCTGTTAGTCACCATGACGCTAGAGACCCCACACTGGATGTAGTGGGCGCACAGCGTGTATACCAGGAATATATTCTTCGTCTCGTCATCCACCACCACAGCTCCCAGATTGAGCCCGTCCGGAGCCGTCCCGTCATCCACAATGAAGGAGGTCGGACCCCAAGTGTAACCTGCAGGGGGCAGCAGACGTCTCAGGTCCATAACATTTCAAAATCAATACAGAAAATAGGGGCTGAGGTCAAGGTCGGGGGTCTCCTGCGCAAATGAACCAAAACTGCCATGTAAGGCCGGGTTCACACCAATATACGTGTTCAATTTGAAAACCGTACGGAACCGTATAGAAGACCGTATGCATTGACTCTCCATTGAAAACCGTATGGCAAAAGATGCATCAGGTTGTGTCCGTTTTCCATCCTGTACGGTTTTATCAGTTTTTTTTCCCCGTACCCAAAACCGTAGCCTAACACAGTTTTTGGTCCGGGTGAAAAACCACATTGAAACGTATACGTTTTTAGTTTTTTTAAGCCTACGGATCCATCCGGTTTGCACCGGTTTAACTTAGCACTAACTTTTTGACTTAGCACAGTTTTTTTCTTGGAATTTCAATCAAACAAGTGAAACTTTATTCATAATGGAGTGAAAAGTTAAAAATGTATACGTTTTTTATTTCTTAAAAATCGAATGCGACCGGACATCATTTTTCACACTGTATACGGATTAAACTTTGTACACACGTTTGGATACAGTTTAGTCCGGTTTTGAGGAATCCATTTTTTTTTTTTTTTTTTTTTTTTAAATCAAAAACCTGATACAGGAACTGTATTGCAAAAACGTGGTGTGAACCCAGCCTAAGGGAGGGTTCACACCACACCACAAAGGGGGGGGGGAGGGAGGGAGGTCTTTATTGGTGTTTATTGGTCACTTTGCCACATCTCCTCCTCTTTGGCCTAGTTGAATCCTATCAATGCCGCAGACTTTAAGGCCAAAGAGGAGGAGATGTGGCAAAGCGACTGGCACAGTGTGAATCTCGGTGGATATACAAGATTAAAACCATGGCACCATTTGGGTTAAACGAAACCCTTTTTCCCCATTTTTTGGAATTATTCAGTTCTGATGCAAGTAGATCATTCCTTTTCCATTTCTTTTCTCTCATGTGGTTTTTATTTGTTTGTAGATATTATTTTAATCTGTGTTTCTGTCATATATTTGTACCTGCCTGAAGTATCCGGCCTACATACCATCTACTCTCATCAGCAATTATTTGGAACATCAATCGTATCCTTAAGGAACCATTGTATCAAGACGGATCCATTTGGTTTAAGCAAATCCATGACTTGCCTTTAGGCGGATGCTATTATTTTTAATATTTAATCATTTTTTATTATTATGCATTCTTGTAATGTCACATCTGCATACACCAATAAAATTCAATGCAATTCTGTACCTGGGTTCAATATTTAAAGGTTGGTCTACGATGTGTATAACATTTTTTGTATATGACTCTAGATATGCCACTTAAATATTGCTATGTATATGGGAATCGTGCTTCTTCTCTTCTTTCTTTCTTCTTTCACTCACCAGTTCACCATCTCACCTGGCACTACTTTTCACTACTTTTCACCACTCTTTCTATGCTTACTGTTCTCTAAGTCCGGGATGTTGCAATTTCTAACATGACCACTAGATGTCAATGTTTCCTCCAATGTTGTCTTTATCTGCAATGTTTACCTCCGCCCAACAGATGGTGCTCTTGCTTCATGTAAAACTATGTAACGCTGCGTTCGGCCCCCTCGTCTCCCTGGCCCCGGCTGTGTTGCGGTCACTTGGCTCCGACATCATACACCAGGGGTCACGTGATCGTGCCGCCGGGCCCGGGGAGATGATGGGGCTGAGGTGAGAGATGCGGCAGGATCAACCAGGTCCACGGCTGTTTTCATTACATGTTTGTACTATATGTTTACTGTGATTGGTTCATTGCTCTTATAAATACCTACCCCCATTATGAGAGAGCCGCTCCTGGAAGTAGGACTTTCGTCCGAAAAGGTCGTAGGGGTTGACGTCTCCTGGTCACGCTTTATTTTGCACATGTGGGTCTCGTTTCAGCTCGCACCTTTTGCACCAATGCACTTTGATAGGATGCATAATACCTTTTTGCACTTTAAATGCACTATTGCCTAAATTTACCTCCATTGGCATATATACATTATATATTGTGTGCAATCTGTGTATATATATATATATATATATATATATATATATATATACCTACCTCCCCAACTAATTATACAGCGTCTGGCACTTGCCGCTTTAGCATTTCCATGCACTTTATCCAGGAGATGTCCTTTGTTTCAGCTGCCATTACTCTTCGTCATTTATGTATTTTAAATTGTGTCTTTTAACAATAAAGTTATAAATTATTTTGCTACGTCAATCTGCCGCAGACTTTTTTTCTATTTTGGTGTTTTCAATATTAAAAGGGGTACTCCGCGTAAAACATCTTATCCCCTATTCGCATGGAGCGAACTCCACTCCGTGCCTGATGACTGGCGAACGCGGCCGCCACGCCCCCTCCATTCATGTTTATGGGAGGAAGAGTGTTGGCTACGTACGATGTTTAACGCGGAGTACCCCTTTAATATTGAGTAGATGTCTGCTGGCCCAGAGATCGCCAGAAGTGGGACCCCTGCGATCAGACATCTTATCCCTTATCCTTTGGATAGGGGATAAGATGTTTTCGGCAGAGTACCCCTTTAAAGGGGTACTACCGTGGAAAACTTTATTTTTTATTTTTTCTTAAATCAACTGGTGCCAGAAAGTTAAACATATTTGTAAATCACTTCTATTAAAATATCTTAATCCTTCCAGTACTTTTTAGGGGCTGTATACTAAAGAGAAATCCAATAAGAAATGCATTTCCTCTGATGTCCTGACCACAGCGCTCTCTGCTGACCTCTGCTGTCCATTTTAGGAACTGTCCAGAGAAGCATATGTTTGCTATGGGGATTTTCTCAAGTTCCTAAAATGGAAAGCAGAGGTCAGCAGAGAGCACAGTGGTCAGGACCAGTTGATAAAAAAAAAAAAAGTTTTCCACGGGAGTACCCCTTTAAAGGGGTACTCCAGTGGAATTTTTTTTTTTTTTTAATCAAGTGGTGCCAGAAAGTTAAACAGATTTGTAAATTACTTCTATTAAAAAAAACTTTACCCTTCCAGTACTTTTTAGCAGCTGTATGCTACAGAGGAAATTCTTTTCTTTTTGGATTTGTTTTCTGTCACGACCACAGTGCTCTCTGCTGACACCTCTGTCTGTGTCAGGAACTGTCCAGAGCAGGAGAAAATCCCCATAGCAAACCTATGCTGCTCTGGACAGTTCCTGACACGGACAGAGGTGTCAGCAGAGAGCACTGTGGACAAGACGAAAAAGAAATTCAAAAAGAAAAGAATTTCCTCTGTAGCATACAGCTACTAATAAGTACTGGAAGGGTAAAGATTTTTTAATAGAAGTCATTTACAAATCTGTTTAACTTTCTGGCACCAGTTCATTTAAAAAAAAAAAATGTTTTTCAGTGGAGTACCCCTTTAATTAGGTCGAGCGAGACTGAGGTAGATACACTGAGAGGATATCCACGTGTACTGACAAATCAGCCCTAAGGGTGTAAATTAAAACTTTTTTGGCATCTGTGAAATGTTTTAGGACACACGCGAACGTATCAGGTTTAAAAATAAATAAATAAATAAAATGCAGGCTTCCGCATTACCTCCATCATGTGAGCGCCGGGTGGCGATGAACTTTGCCCCCAAGTCAGAAGCAGAATGTTTTCGAGCTTCAGAAAAGGCAAGGAGATGCCCCCGAGGGGTGTAGGTGATCAGGGGAATGCGGTACGTGTCCACCTCCCCGATCATGCGCCCGCTGATCCACAACAACTGCTCCATGGTGATGACGGGGGCGACCTGCGGGCACAAGGAGACAGAAAGTCATACAGCGATATAGAATATTCTTGTCATCGGTCATGTGACTGGCACGTACCCTAATTCATGTGTAAGAAGGGATCAAGTTTTGCCACATATGGCGGATTTACATGAGTGTGTCCCAAAGAGTGCGCCCCCAGCTGTTGCAAAACTACAACTCCCAGCATGCCCGGACAGCCTTCGGCTGTCCGGGCATGCTGGGAGTTGTAGTTTTGCAACAGCTGGGGGCGCACTCTTTGGGAAACAATGATCTAGATCAGGGGTCTCAAACTCAAATTATCTGCGCCCCTCACATATAATGCCTCCATCATGCGCCCCTCACATATAATGCCCCCATCATGTGCCCCTCACATATAATGCCCCCATCATGTGCCCCTCACATATAATGCCCCCATCATGCGCCCCTCACATATAATGCCCCCATCATGCGCCCCTCACATATAATGCCCCCATCATGTGCCCCTCACATATAATGCCCCCATCATGCGCCCCTCACATATAATGCCCCATCATGTGCCCCTCACATATAATGCCCCCATCATGCGCCCCTCACATATAATGACCCCATTATGCGCCCCTCACATATAATGCCCCCATCATGCGCCCCTCACATATAATGCCCCCATCATGTGCCCCTCACATATAATGCCCCCGTCATGCGCCCCTCACATATAATGCCCCCATCATGCACCCCTCACATATAATGACCCCATCATGCGCCCCTCACATATAATGCCTCCATCATGTGCCCCTCACATATAATGCCCCCATCATGTGCCCCTCACATATAATGCCCCCATCATGCGCCCCTCACATATAATGCCCCCATCATGCGCCCCTCACATATAATGCCCCCATCATGTGCCCCTCACATATAATGCCCCCATCATGCGCCCCTCACATATAATGCCCCATCATGTGCCCCTCACATATAATGACCCCATCATGCGCCCCTCACATATAATGCCCCCATCATGCGCCCCTCACATATAATGACCCCATTATGCGCCCCTCACATATAATGCCCCCATCATGCGCCCCTCACATATAATGCCCCCATCATGTGCCCCTCACATATAATGCCCCCGTCATGCGCCCCTCACATATAATGCCCCCATCATGCACCCCTCACATATAATGCCCCCATCATGCGCCCCTCACATATAATGACCCCATCATGCGCCCCTCACATATAATGCCTCCATCATGCGCCCCTCACATATAATGACCCCATCATGCGCCCCTCACATATAATGCCTCCATCATGCGCCCCTCACATATAATGACCCCATCATGCGCCCCTCACATATAATGCCTCCATCATGCGCCCCTCACATATAATGCCTCCATCATGTGCCCCTCACATATAATGCCCCATCATGTGCCCCTCACATATAATGCCCCCATCATGCGCCCCTCACATATAATGACCCCATCATGCGCCCCTCACATATAATGCCCCCATCATGCGCCCCTCACATATAATGACCCCATTATGCGCCCCTCACATATAATGCCCCCATCATGCGCCCCTCACATATAATGCCCCCATCATGTGCCCCTCACATATAATGCCCCCGTCATGCGCCCCTCACATATAATGCCCCCATCATGCGCCCCTCACATATAATGACCCCATCATGCGCCCCTCACATATAATGCCCCCATCATGTGCCCCTCACATATAATGCCCCCGTCATGCGCCCCTCACATATAATGCCCCCATCATGCGCCCCTCACATATAATGACCCCATCATGCGCCCCTCACATATAATGCCCCCATCATGCGCCCCTCACATATAATGACCCCATCATGCGCCCCTCACATATAATGCCCCCATCATGCGCCCCTCACATATAATGCCCCCATCATGCGCCCCTCACATATAATGCCCCCATCATGTGCCCCTCACATATAATGCCCCCATCATATAATGCCCCCATCATGTGCCCCTCACATATAATGCCCCCATCATATAATGCCCCCATCATGTGCCCCTCACATATAATGCCCCCATCATGCGCCCCTCACATATAATGCCCCTCACATATAATGCCCCCATCATGCGCCCCTCACATATAATGCCCCCATCATGCGCCCCTCACATATATTGCCCCCGTCATGTGCCCCTCACATATAATGCCCCCATCATGTGCCCCTCACATATAATGCCCCCGTCATGTGCCCCTCACATATAATGCCCCCGTCATGCGCCCCTCACATATAATGCCCCCATCATGCGCCCCTCACATATAATGCCCCCATCATGCCCCAGATAGATATGATCCCCATCAGGTATGGCTCCCCAGTAGGTATAGAGGCCCCCAGATAGATATGATCCTATCACTGATGAGGGGTAATATCTATCTGGGGGCCTGTGTACCTCTATCTCTGGCCGGGGAGGCGGCGGGGGGGGGGGGGGGCCATTATCGTCAAGGTAATTGCCGCTACTGATAATGCCCAAAATATTGAATATCGGCTGATAATATCGGCCAAACAGATACCCGGTCGATCCCTAGTCCCGGTGTCCTGCACTGCGGATGCGATGACATCACCAATCGCGCGCGCCCCTCCAGGAAGGCTGGTTATAGGCTGCAGCAGGGATATATATAGGTACAGTAGCAGTGTGCGCCGACATGTGCGAAGTCTTGCGGCATTTGGCACTGCTTGTCCGAACCAGAGGCAAAAGCCTGAAGAAATCACCTGCCCGGCGCCCGGGACCCCTGATCTAGGTAAACCAGAGGGGGCGCGTCTGTGCGTGTGAATCACGCGGTGCGATCTTACATCATACAGGATGGCACAGCAGAGGGTGCGGCGCAGTGTATCAGATGCTCACACCCATTATCACTGCATCTAACCGTCACGGCAGAAACTTACAGAGCAACATGGCGGAACCGTATCACATGGTGTATTAACCCTTCAGATGCTGCAGATGCTCAGGGCATGCTGGGAGTAGTAGTTGCACCACGGCCGGAGATTGCAGATTGTTGCAATCTAAAGATAACCACTCACAGCTGAGGGTCTGCTACAATTGCATCTGTTCTAAGTAGGGAAGGAATTGGCGTTTAGTAATTGCTAGAGCTTCCCCTTACACCAGTGTTTCCCAACCAGCGTGCCTCCAGCTGTTGCAAAACTACAACTCCCAGCATGCCCGAACAGCCAAAGGCTGTCCGGTCATGCTGGGAATTGTAGTTCTGCAACAGCTGGAGGCCCCCTGGTTGTGAAATCCTGCCATATACTATGGTTCTCTCTCACCTGGGTATCAGGGGCACAGTTGCCCACCAGCAGGGTGATGACCAGCAGGGAGATGGGTACACCGCCGTCCATACTCAGCTCTGGCGCCGTCTTTCTTTCCCCTATGGCGGCAGCTGCACGACAGACATCAAATACCGCACCGGAACCGCAGCTTCCTGGAAAGTGACAAAACACAAGGTCCGCGGTCACATGACCCGATCAGCTGACCTGGAAAAAAAACATACAGATCCTGTTTCCTTGTCGGCTAACGGCCTTCTGGTGACGTCATGCCCATGTGACCATCCCCTCTTGTGTAGACGGGGCTACTGTGGAGGTGACGCTGCGGAACCCTGCATAGACTGGGGAGGACTGGGATGTAATGCTCTGCAGGGACTGGGTGCACTGAGATGTAATGCTCTGCAGGGACTGGGTGCACTGAGATGTAATGCTCTGCAGGGACTGGGTGCACTGAGATGTAATGCTCTGCAGGGACTGGGTGCACTGAGATGTAATGCTATGCAGGGACTGGGTGCACTGTTCTCTTAGGAGTGTAATGCTCTGCAGGGACTGGGGGGCACTGTCCTTGGGATGTAATGCACTTGGGGCACTGTCCCTGGGATGTAATGCTCTGCAGGCACTGTCCTTGGGAGGTAATGCTCTGCAGGCACTGGGGACACTGTCCTTGGGATGTAATGCTCTGCAGGCACTGTCCTTGGGAGGTAATGCTCTGCAGGCACTGGGGGCACTGTCCTTGGGATTTAATGCTCTTCAGGCACTATCCTTGGGATGTAATGCTCTGCAGGCACTATCCTTGGGATGTAATGCTCTGCAGGCACTATCCTTGGGATGTAATGCTCTGCAGACACTATCCTTGGGAGGTAATGCTCTGCAGGCACTGGGGGCACTGTCCTTGGGAGGTAATGCTCTGCAGGCACTGTCCTTGGAATGTAATGCTCTGGGGGCACTGTCCTTGGAATGTAATGCTCTGCAGGCACTGGGGGCACTGTCCTTGGAATGTAATGCTCTGCAGGCATTGGGGGCACTGTCCTTGGAATGTAATGCTCTGGGGGCACTGTCCTTGGAATGTAATGCTCTGCAGACACTGGGGGCACTGTCCTTGGAATGTAATGCTCTGCAGGCACTGGGGGCACTGTCCTTGGAATGTAATGCTCTGCAGGCACTGGGGGCACTGTCCTTGGAATGTAATGCTCTGGGGGCACTGTCCTTGGAATGTAATGCTCTGCAGGCATTGGGGGCACTGTCCTTGGAATGTAATGCTCTGCAGGCACTGGGGGCACTGTCCTTGGAATGTAATGCTCTGCAGGCATTGGGGGCACTGTCCTTGGAATGTAATGCTCTGCAGGCATTGGGGGCACTGTCCTTGGAATGTAATGCTCTGGGGGCACTGTCCTTGGAATGTAATGCTCTGCAGGCACTGGGGGCACTGTCCTTGAAATGTAATGCTCTGCAGGCACTGGGGGCACTGTCCTTGGGATGTAATGCTCTGCAGGCATTGGGGGCACTGTCCTTGGAATGTAATGCTCTGCAGGCACTGTCCTTGGAATGTAATGCTCTGCAGGCACTGTCCTCACTGCTCTGAAATGTTTAGTGTAAAGTTGCGATGTTCTGCTCATACACAAATTACTGTCTTAACCCCTTAGGTGTCGGTATGTCATGGCGGTGTTTAAGGGAACCAGTCAGGTATGTTATGTCCTCACTAAGGACCGCAGACCAGGGACAGACACTGGGGGAGATTTATCAAAACCTGTGCGAAGGAAAGGTCCACCTGTTGCCCATTGCAACCAATCAGATCACTGCTTTCACTTTTTTTTTTTTTTTTTTTTTTTTTTTTCTTAAAGGCCTCTGAAAAATGAAAGAATCAGTAAGCGGTGCAGATTCTGTAAATGTCCCCCCACTGCTGCACCCCCTGCCAATGATTGCCGGGCATCACTCTATACACAGTGTAATGTCCTGATGAAGATAATGGGGGCAGTAGGGTGTCACATGAAGTCCCCCTAGGTGTCACATGAAGTCCCCCTAGGTGTCACATGAAGTCCCCCAAGGTGTCACATGAAGTCCCCCAAGGTGTCACATGAAGTCCCCCAAGGTGTCACATGAAGTCCCCCAAGGTGTCACATGAAGTCCGGTCCCCTAGTCTGCACTCGCTGTGGTTTATTTTTTGAAAATCATAAAAAAAAATTTTTTTTAAATGTCCAAGAATGATATTTTGTTATTCCCTTTGTAGATAAGAGATGAGATACCACCATGAGAAGACCCCGTTAGGCCACGTGTGGCATTCTAATGCGGACATTCCACTGCAGAACATTCCACTATTAAAGTTAAAGGAGTTATCCATGAAAAAATCTTTATTTTATTTTTTTTTATAAATCAAATGGCTCCAGAAAGTTAAACAGATTTGTAAATTACTTCTATAAAAAAAAAAAAAAAATCTTAATCCTTCTAGTACTTATGAGCTGCTGAAGTTGAGTTGTTCTTTTCTAGCCAAGTGCTCTCTGATGACACGTGTCTTGGGAACTGTCCAGAGTAGAAGCAAATCCCCATAGCAAACCTCTTCTTCTACTCTGTGCAGTTCCCGAGACAGACAGAGATGTCAGCAGAGAGCACTGCTGCCAGACAGAAAAGAACAACTCAACTTCAGCAGCTGATAATTATTGGAAGGATTAATTTTTTTTTTTTTTTCATAGAAGTAATTTACAAATCTGTTTAACTTTCTGGAGCCAGTTGATATTTTTCTGGAATACCCGTTTAATATCATTAGGATTCGGTTGCACTGTGCATATGGTGGAATTTCCCTGGCAGAGGTTTAGTAATGTCTATTCTTTCTGCGGCATCCGCACGGAAATGCATTGCCGTCTATGAGACAGTGCATGTCCGAGCGGTCCTAGCGCCTTCATGTTCCGGCAGGGAAATGTCCACATAGAAATTCGGACATTCCACCCAACGATAGCCTTGTACTGCAGCTACAAGCTAGTGCTGTTGACTGCAGGGTTTCCCAACCAGGGTGCCTCCAGCTGTGGCAAACTACAACACCCAGCATGCCCGGACAGCCTTTGGCTGTCCGGGCATGCTGGGAGTTGTAGTTTGGCCACAGCTGGAGGCACCCTGGTTGGGAAACACTGGTCTACTGACTGAGTGTCCTTGGTCTTCTCAACCATCAATATGTGATAACTATGACATTGGTGGGATACCATCACAATTGCTAAAATGGGTATAAATTTTTATATTTATATATATTATATAAAAATGGCTCCAGAAAGTTAAACAGATTGGTAAATTACTTCTATTAAAAAATCTTAATCCTTCCAGTAGTTATCAGCTGCTAAAGTTGAGTTGTTCTTTTCTATCTGACAACAGTGCTCTCTGCTGACACCTCTGCTTGCCTCAGGATCTGTCCGAAGCACTATAGGTTTGCTATGGGGGATTTGCTCCTACTCTGGACAGTTCCTGAGACAAGCAGAGATGTCAGCAGAGAGCACTGTGGTCAGACTGAAAAGAACAACTCAACTTCAGCAGCTGATAACTACTGGAAGGATTAAGATTTTTTAAATAGAAGTAATTTACAAATCTGTTTAACTTTCTGGAGCCAGTTGATTATATATATGGGGGGGGGGGGGGGGGAAATCCTGGAATACCCTTTTAAGAGGTTACGACTCTAGCAATGCCCCTGCTGATCACTAAAGCATGTCTCTAAGCCATTGTTTCCCAAACAGGGTGCCTCCAGTATATGTCAGATGAAAAGGAACAAGCCATAATTTGGGTCTAGTGCCTGTAGCAGACTGTGTACCATGTGGCAGCTCTTGCTAAAATCTCTTGATACTTACACACTGTGGTGCCCCCTACTGGCAACCCAGCAGCTACAGATGGGTACTGACAGGTCAGGCCCTGCATCAGGCATCGTGAGTGTTTGTGTGTTTGGTCCTAGGCAGGAGCCATCTTGGATCAGCAGGACTGAAGGAACTGTGTGCAGAGATCAGTCACTAGAGGGCATAGATGAGGAAAAGGAACTGTCTGCGGAGATCGGTCACTAGAGGGCATAGATGAGGAAAAGGAACTGTCTGCGGAGATCGGTCACTAGAGGGCATAGATGAGGAAAAGGAACTGTCTGCAGAGATCGGTCACTAGAGGGCATAGATGAGGATAAGGAACTGTCTGCAGAGATCGGTCACTAGAGGGCATAGATGAGGATAAGGAACTGTCTGCAGAGATCGATCACTAGAGGGCATAGATGAGGATAAGGAACTGTCTGCAGAGATCGGTCACTAGAGGGCATAGATGAGGATAAGGAACTGTGCAGAGATCGGTCACTAGAGGGCATAGATGAGGATAAGGAACTGTGCGGAGATCGGTCACTAGAGGGCATAGATGAGGATAAGGAACTGTCTGCAGAGATCGGTCACTAGAGGGCATAGATGAGGATAAGGAACTGCCTGCAGAGATTGGTCACTAGAGGGCATAGGTGAGGATAAGGAACTGTCTGCAGAGATCGGTCACTAGAGGGCATAGATGAGGATAAGGAACTGTGCAGAGATCGGTCACTAGAGGGCATAGATGAGGATAAGGAACTGTGCAGAGATCGGTCACTAAAGGGCATAGATGAGGAAAAGGAACTGTGCGGAGATCGGTCACTAGAGGGCATCGATGAGGATAAGGAACTGCGGAGATCGGTCACTAGAGGGCATAGATGAGGATAAGGAACTGTCTGCGGAGATCGGTCACTAGAGGGCATAGATGAGGATAAGGAACTGTGTGGAGATCGGTCACTAGAGGGCATAGATGAGGATAAGGAACTGTCTGCAGAGATCGGTCACTATAGGGCATAGGTGAGGAAAAAGAACTGTCTGCTGAGATCAGTCACGAGAGGGCATAGACAAGGAAAAGGAACTGTCTGCAGAGATCAGTCACTAGAGGCTGCCCATCAGTCACTAGAGGGCATAGACTAGGAAAAAAAAAGCTAAAGAAAGACTAGATCAGTGGTGTCCAAACTGTAGACAGTCTAATGTTGCAAAACTACAATTCCAAGTATGCCCGGACAGCCAACCGCTGTCCGGGCATGCTGAGAGTTGTAGTTTTACAACAGCTGGAGGCACCCTGGTTGGGAAACACTTATCTAAGCTATTCTATACATTGATCAGTTTTCACGTGGAGGCTCCCAGTACCTCATGGACTCTCATACCAGAGGCAAATCCTCCTATATAGAACCAGGGCAACCACTCATCACATCGGAAATAAGTTGGACGCAAGACATAAAAGTGATAAATAAATAAAAAGGATGAATTTATTATAATCCTCATAAATTCATTGTACAATTTGTTCTGGCGATGGCGTATGATGAGGCTCATTGTGCAAGAATGTGAAGGCGCGGGGATGGCGAGAGTATACTCTACGAGTCCGAGAGACGGAGGAGGATCCCGGAGGGTGTGGGGACACTGAAAGGGAAGGGCGGCATAAGATCAAGAACAAAGACACAAGATATATATATATATATATATATATATATATATATACACATACACTATATATAATATATTATATATATATATATATATATACACACACACACACACACACACACACACACACACACACACAGTGGGGCAAAAAAGTATTTAGTCAGCCACCAATTGTACAAGTTCTCCCACTTATAAAGATGAGAGAGCCCTGTAATTTTCATCATAGGTTATAACCTCAACTATGAGAGACAGAATGAAAAAAAAAAATCCATAAAATCACATTTTTAAGAATTTATTTGCAAATTATGGTGGAAAATAAGTATTTGGTCAATAACAAAAGTTCATCTCAATACTTTGTTATATCCCCTTTGTTGGCAATGACAAAGGTCAAACGTTTTCTGTCTTCACAAGGTTTTCACACACTGTTGATGGTATTTTGGCCCATTCCTCCATGCAGATCTCCTCTAGAGCAGTGATGTTTTGGGGCAGTCGCTGGACAACACGGACTTTCAACTCCCTCCAAAGGTTTTCTATGGGGTTGAGATCTGGTGACTGGCTAGGCCACTCCAGGACCTTCAAATGCTTCTTATGAAGCCTCTCCTTCGTTGCCCGGGCAGTGTGTTGGGGATCATTGTCCTGCTGAAAGACCCAGCCACGTTTTATCTTCAATGCCCTTGCTGAATAAAGGAGGTTTTCACTCAAACTCTCATGATACATGGCCCCATTCATTCTTTCCTTTACATGGATGAGTCGTCTTGGTTCCTTAGTACCAAAAACAGCTCATTCTTCACAGTAGGTATGGTTTTCTTTGGATGCAACTCCGCATTCTTTCTCCTTCAAACATGACAAATTGAGTTTTTACCAAAAAGTTCTACTTTGGTTTCATCTGACCATATGACATTCTCCCAATCCTCTTCTGGATCATCCAAATGCTCTCTAGCAAACTTCAGACGGGCCCGGACATGTACTGGCTTAGTGTGTTACTGATGGTTGCCTTTGTTACTTTGGTCCCAGCAGGCCATTCACTAGGTCCCCCTGTGTGGTTCTTGGATTTTTTTCTCACCATTCTTGTGATCATTTTCACACCATGGGGTGAGATCTTGCATGGAGCCCCAGATTGGGGGAGATTATCCGTGGTCTAGTATGTCTTCCATTATCTAATAATTGCCACAGTTGATTTCTTCACACCAAGCTGCTTGTCTATTTCAGATTCAGTCTTTCTAGCCTGGTGCAGGTCTACAATTTTGTTTCTGGTGTCCTTCGACAGCTCTTTGGTCTTGGCCATAGTGGAGTTTGGAGTGTGACTGTTTGAGGTTGTGGACAGGTGTCTTTAATACTGATAAGTTCAAACAGGAGCCATTAATACAGGTAACGAGTGGAGGACAGAGGAGACTCTTAAAGAAGAAGTTACAGGTCTGTGAGAGCCAGAAATCTTACTTGTTTGTAGGTGATCTAATATAGTTATTTTCCACCATAATTTGCTCATAGTTGAGGTTATAACCTATGATAAAAATTACAGCCTCTCATCTTTTTAAATGGAAAACTTGCACAATTGGTGGCTGACTAAATACTTTTTTCCCCCACTGTAATATACACATACATACACACTCTCTCTTATTACTCCTTGATGTCTCACCACTCACCAGTCCGACCCCGATGATGTCATGGATGTGATACTCCATCCCTAATTCACCACTCACCAGTCTACTAGCCCGGCCCCGATGAGGTCATGGATGTGATACTCCATCCCTAATTCACCACTCACCAGTATACTAGCCCGGCCCCGATGATGTCATGGATGTGATACTCCATCCCTAATTCACCACTCACCAGTCTACTAGCCCGGCCCCGATGATGTCATGGATGTGATACTCCATCCCTAACTCACCAGTCTACTAGCCCGGCCCCGATGATGTCATGGATGTGATACTCCATCCCTAATTCACCACTCACCAGTCTACTAGCCCGGCCCCGATGATGTCATAGATGTGATACTCCATCCCTAATTCACCACTCACCAGTCTACTAGCCCGGCCCCGATGATGTCATAGATGTGATACTCCATCCCTAATTCACCACTCACCAGTCTACTAGCCCGGCCCCGATGATGTCATGGATGTGATACTCCATCCCTAATTCACCACTCACCAGTATACTAGCCCGGCCCCGATGATGTCATGGATGTGATACTCCATCCCTAATTCACCACTCACCAGTCTACTAGCCCGGCCCCGATGATGTCATGGATGTGATACTCCATCCCTAATTCACCACTCACCAGTCTACTAGCCCGGCCCCGATGATGTCATGGATGTGATACTCCATCCCTAATTTAATGGCGGAGGGAGGTTTCCGTGTGGACAGGTCTATGAGGAGGACTTCTTTATATCGGGAGCGGCTGATCTGTGACAGAAGAGTTTTTCGTCCTGCATAAAACAAGGAGAGATTAGGACGGGCGAAAAATGAGACATAAATCGGGGGATGTACCATATTTGCTCCTGACAAATCGACCAAGTCTTGTAAAGGTCATTTTAAAGGAAAACGGTCATCCAGTTCACCCACTACATCCAATACACTGGGTTATAGTGCGGGTGAACAGGAGTCCGCTGAGGGGTCACTGACTAGGTCCGGTGATATGTGAATTGTGCGCTGGAGGCGGGCCCCGCCATCTCAATTTACATATTTATTGTCTGTGTCGCTGGTCACATGGGCACTCTGCTCTTTGCATAGAGAGCATGCGCCAACGGAGCGTTCACATGATAAATATGTAAATTGAGACAGCGGGGCCCGCCTCCAGCGCGCATTTCACAGACTATAGCAGCGGATCCTCGGTGGGAAATATCTCCGGATCGAAGGACATATTTTAGTAAATGACCCCACATCGGTCTCCTGTTCACCCGCACTATAACCTAGTATATTGAGTTTAGTGTGGGTGAACAGGTTTTCCTTAAAATTTGGGCATTAACCCCTTAAGGACTCAGCCCATTTTGGCCTTAAGGACTCAGACAATTAAATTTTTACGTTTTCATTTTTTCCTCCTCGCCTTCTAAAAATCATAACTCTTTTATATTTTTATCCACAGACTAGTATGAGGGCTTGTTTTTTGCGCGACCAGTTGTCCTTTGTAATGACATCACTCATTATATCATAAAATGTATGGCGCAACCAAAAAACACTATTTTTGTGGGGAAATGAAAACGAAAAACGCAATTTTGCTAATTTTGGAAGGTTTTGTTTTCACGCCGTACAATTTATGGTAAAAGTGACGTGTGTTCTTTATTCTCTGGGTCAATACGATTAAAATGATACCCATTATTACATACTTTTATATTATTGTTGCGCTTAAAAAAAATCACAAACTTTTTAACCAAATTAGTACGTTTATAATCCCTTTATTTTGATGACCTCTAACTTTTTTATTTTTCCATATAAGTGGCGGTATGGGGGCTCATTTTTTGCGCCATGATCTGTACTTTTTTTTTTATACCACATTTGCATATAAAAAACTTTAATACATTTTTTATAATTTTTTTTTTAATAAAATGTATTAAAAAAGTAGGAATTTTTGACTTTTTTTTTTTTTTTTTCGTTCACGCCGTTCACCGTACGGGATCATTAACATTTTATTTTAATAGTTCGGACATTTACGCACGCGGCGATACCAAATATGTCTATAAAAAATGTTTTTTACGCTTTTTGGGGGTAAAATAGGAAAAAATGGACGTTTTACTTTTTTATTGGGGGAGGGGATTTTTCACTTTTTTTTTACTTTTACTTTTACATTTTTTTACATTTTTTTTTACACTTGAATAGTCCCCATAGGGGACTATTCATAGCAATACCATGATTGCTAATACTGATCTGTTCTATGTATAGGACATAGAACAGATCAGTATTATCGGTCATCTCCTGCTCTGGTCTGCTCGATCACAGACCAGAGCAGGAGACGCCGGGAGCCGCACGGAGGAAGGAGAGGGGACCTCCGTGCGGCGTTATGAATGATCGGATCCCCGCAGCAGCGCTGCGGGCGATCCGATCGTTCATTTTAATCGCGAACTGCCGCAGATGCCGGGATCTGTATTGATCCCGGCACCTGAGGGGTTAATGGCGGACGCCCGCGAGATCGCGGGCGTCGGCCATTGCCGGCGGGTCCCTGGCTGCGATCAGCAGCCGGGATCAGCCGCACATGACACGGGCATCGCTCCGATGCCCGCGGTTATGCTTAGAATGTAAATGTACGTCCTGGTGCGTTAAGTACCACCTCACCAGGACGTACATTTACGTCCTGCGTCCTTAAGGGGTTAAAGGGGTACTCCGCTGCTCAGCGTTTGGAACAAACTGTTCCGAATGCTGGAGCCGATGCCGGGAGCTTGTGATATCATGCCCCGCCCCCTCATGACGTCACACCCCGCCCCCTCAATGCAAGTCTATGGGAGGGGGCGGGACAGCCATCACGCCCCCTCCTATAGACTTGCATTGAGGGGGCGGGATGTGATGTCATGAGGGGGTGGGGCTATGATGTCACGAGCTCCCAACTCCAGCGTTCGGAACAGTTTGTTCCAAACGCTGAGCAGCGGAGTACCCCTTTAAGGGTAAAATGGAATGTCCCCTCCCTACAAACTATTCTTACATTTTTCTTTCTTTAAAAGGGGGTACTCCGTTGGAAAAAAAAAATTTTTTTTAAATCAACTGTTGCCAGAAAGTTAAAACAGATTTGTAAATTACTTCTATTAAAAAATCTTAATCCTTACAGTACTTATTAGCTGCTGAATACTACAGAGGAAATTCTTTTCTTTTTGGAACACAGAGCTCTCTGCTGACATCATGACCACAGTGCTCTCTGCTGACATCTCTGTCCATTTTAGGAGCTGTCCAGAACAGCATATGTTTCCTATGGGGATTTTCTCCTACTCTGGACAGTTCCTAAAATGGACAGAGATGTCAGCAGAGAGCACTGTGCTCGTGATGTCAGCAGAGAGCACTGTGTTCCAGAAAGAAAATAATTTCCTCTGTAGTATTCAGCAGCTAATAAGTACTGGAAGGATTAAGATTTTTTTAATAGAAGTAATTTATAAATCTGTTTAACTTTCTGGCACCAGTTAATTTAAAAAAAATAAATAAATAAATAAAAAATAAAGTTTTCCACCAGAGTACTCCTTTAAATAACCATGAAGGTTTTTTGGGGGAGGGGGGGAGTAGTGTTATAATGAAGCAAGTACTGTATACTAGTGCCAAGTAACCTGCAGCACAATATTCTTGTTAAACTATATGCCAAGGAAATAATGGCAGCCCTATGGCCCTAGGTCATGTAGGTCACCAGCACCCTCCATACTAGCACTGATAACAGTCTGTGAATACATTAGTCATACTCTGACAACATTCTCCCTATAATTTATTATTTTCCGATGAGGCCGGCACTATGGGCATTACAATAACTGGTGGCGGCTACTGGGAGCCTAGTATTATATGGGCATCAACAAGACTGGCATTACCATGTGCACGGTACTAGAGAATGTCCTTACATCCATTGCTATTAGACTGAGACGATGACTGACAGGACGTATCGGATGGATCATTACCTTTTATAAAATGTTTGCTGAACTTCCCAGCTCCGGGAATAGACAGCCACCAGCTCCCGGCATCCCTGACAGTGAGCAGCCCGGCCCGGACCAGCTGCCTGAGAGAAGAACCTATAGTGAGAGGAATCTCAGCAAAGCTTATCACATCTTACATATTCATTCTCCAGTATGGACGGATGTCACCGGGACTGGAGGGGTCTGAGGTCAACTGGTGACATAAGCGCCTATTTAATCCCTCCTGACAGTTCACAGATCCCCTCCCCTTCCAACTCTCTGTATACTGCTGGTCTCTCTATAGAATCAGAATATATAGTAGCTATACATCTCCCCCCCAGCTCTATCTGTATACTGCTGCTCTCTCTATAGAATCAAAATATATAGTAGTTATACATTTCCCCTCCAGCTCTATCTGTATACTGCTGCTGCTGCTCTCTCTATAGAATCAAGATATATAGTAGCCATACATCTCCCCTCCATTTCTATCTGTATACTGCTGCTATCTCTATGAGATCAGGACAAATTAGTTATACACCTCCCCTCTAGCTCTCTGTATACTGCTGCTATCGCTATGAGATCAGGATATATAGTAGTTATAGAACTCTTCCAGCTCTATCTGTACACTGCTGCTGCTATCTCTATGGGATCAGGATATATATAGTAGTTATACATCTCCCCTACATTTCTATATGTATACTGCTGCTATCCCTATGGGATCAGGACAAATATTAGTTATACACCTCCCCTCTAGCTCTCTGTATACTGTTGCTATCGCTATGAGATCAGGATATATAGTAGTTATGCAACTCTTACAGCTCTAGCCATATACTGCTGCTATCGCTATGAGATCAGGATATATAGTAGTTATGCAACTCTTCCAGCTCTAGCCATATACTGCTGCTATCGCTATGAGATCAGGATATATAGTAGTTATGCAACTCTTCCAGCTCTATCTGTATACTGCTGCTATCGCTATGGGATCAGGATATATAGTAGTTATACAACTCTTCCAGCTCTATGTGTATACTGCTGTTGCTATCGCTATGGGATTAGGATATATAGCATTTATACACCTCCCTCCAGCTCTATCTGTATACTGCTGCTGCTATCTCTATGGGACCTGGTTCTGGCTGTATAAAAGCACACTTAGGCGTGCGACCGAAAGCACGTCTCTATGGCCCCACAATGTTGTCGATAATCCCGGCAACATTATGCGACCATTCATGAACACATGAGGGCGTAGTTTCGGCAGACAGTTCCCAGTATTAAATAGCAGTTTCTTTCCTATATTCAGTGGATCTCATGAACACTTTATCACACATTATACTGGTGTTTGCACAATGTGGGAGGAAGTAATATAGATGAGGGTGTCAGGAGGTGAACATATATTTCTACCTACTATTAAACCTATAACAAAATGTCCAATCCTTACGTGATCTCTGCATCACTGAACCGATGTTTCTCCATCATCTCTTCCCGGTTGTAGCTGATTTTAGAGGGATTGAACAGGCTGGAGTCCAGGAATCGGCGGACAACGTTGGCTCCAGAACTTCCATCTATGCTTCTGATCACAGACCCAAGAAAATCTTCATTCTTCACCACAAGGAAAGTGTCAGGATCAAAGCCGGGCTGGACAAGGCACACATCCCCCTTCTGCTGTAAACTGCTCTGAAAGAGAAATGGAGATGTTATCATGTGTTCTCTTGAGCTGTAATAATCAATAGGACACATACAAAAATATAACTACTATAATACTGTTCTCTATGTACAAGAATATAATTCCTATAATACTGCCTCCTATATACAAGAATATAACTACTATAATACTGCCTCCTATATACAAGAATATAACTACTATAATACTGCTCCTATATACAAGAATATAACTACTATAATACTGCTTCTATATACAAGAATATAACTACTATAATACTGCCTCCTATATACAAGAATATAACTACTATAATACTGTCTCCTATATACAAGAATATAACTACTATAATACTGCTCCTATATACAAGAATATAACTACTACAATACTGCCCCTATATACAAGAATATAACTACTACAATACTGCTCCTATATACAAGAATATAACTACTATAATACTGCCCCTATATACAAGAATATAACTACTATAATACTGCCTCCTATATACAAGAATATAACTACTATAATACTGCTCCTATATACAAGAATATAACTACTATAATACTGCTTCTATATACAAGAATATAACTACTATAATACTGCCCCTATATACAAGAATATAACTACTATAATACTGTCTCCTATATACAAGAATATAACTACAATAATACTGCTCCTATATATAAGAATATAACTACTATAATACTGCCTCCTGTATACAAGAATATAACTACTATAATACTGCTTCTATATACAAGAATATAACTACTATAATACTGCCTCCTATATACAAGAATATAACTACTATAATACTGCTCCTATATACAAGAATATAACTACTATAATACTGCCCCTATATACAAGAATATAACTACTATAATACTGTCTCCTATATACAAGAATATAACTACAATAATACTGCTCCTATATATAAGAATATAACTACTATAATACTGCCTCCTGTATACAAGAATATAACTACTATAATACTGCCCCTATATACAAGAATATAACTACTATAATACTGTCTCCTATATACAAGAATATAACTACAATAATACTGCTCCTATATATAAGAATATAACTACTATAATACTGCTCCTATATACAAGAATATAACTACTATAATACTGCCTCCTATATACAAGAATATAACTACTATAATACTGCCTCCTATATACAAGAATATAACTACTATAATACTGCCCCTATATACAAGAATATAACTACTATAATACTGCCTCCTATATACAAGAATATAACTACTATAATACTGTCTCCTATATACAAGAATATAACTACAATAATACTGCTCCTATATATAAGAATATAACTACTATAATACTGCCTCCTATATACAAGAATATAACTACTATAATACTGCCTCCTATATACAAGAATATAACTACTATAATACTGCCCCTATATACAAGAATATAACTACTATAATACTGCCTCCTATATACAAGAATATAACTACTATAATACTGCCTCCTATATACAACAATGTAACCACTATAATACTGCCTCCTATATACAACAATGTAACCACTATAATACTGCTCCTATATACAAGAATATATCTACTATAATACTGCTCCTATATACAAGAATATAACTACTATAATTCTGCTCCTATATACAAGAATATAACTACTATAATACTGCCTCCTATATATGAGAATATAACTACTATAATACTGCTCCTATATACAAGAATATAACTACTATAATACTGCCTCCTATATACAAGACTATAACTACTATAATAATGCTCCTATATACAAGGATATAACTACTATAATACTGCTCCTATATACAAGAATATAACTACTATAATACTGCTCCTATATACAAGAATATAACTACTATAATACTGCCTCCTATATACAAGAATATAACTACTATAATACTGCTCCTATATACAAGAATATAACTACTATAATACTGCTCCTATATACAAGAATATAACTACTATAATACTGCTCCTATATACAAGAATATAACTACTATAATACTGCTCCTATATACAAGAATATAACTACTATAATACTGCCTCCTATATACAAGAATATAACTACTATAATACTGCTCCTATATACAAGAATATAACTACTATAATACTGCTCCTATATACAAGAATATAACTACTATAATAATGCCCCTATATACAAGAATATAACTATTATAATACTGCTCCTATATACAAGAATATAACTACTATAATACTGTCTCCTATATACAAGAATATAACTACTATAATACTGCTCCTATATACAAGAATATAACTACTATAATACTGCCTCCAATATACAAGAATATAACTACTATAATACTGTCTCCTATATACAAGAATATAACTACTATAATACTACTCCTATATTCAAGAATATAACTACTATAATACTGCTCCTATATACAAGAATATAACTACTATAATACTGCTCCTATATACAAGAATATAACTACTATAATACTGTCTCCTATATACAAGAATATAACTACTATAATACTGTCTCCTATATACAAGAATATAACTACTATAATACTGCTCCTATATACAAGAATATAACTACTATAATACTGCTCCTATATACAAGAATATAACTACTATAATACTACCTTCTATATACAAGAATATAACTAATATAATACTGCTCCTATATACAAGAATATAACTACTATAATACTGCTCCTATATACAAGAATATAACTACTATAATACTGCTCCTATATACAAGAATGTAACTACAATAATACTGCTTCTATATACAAGAATATAACTACTATAATACTGTCTCCTATATACAAGAATATAACTACTATAATACTGCTCCTATATACAAGAATATAACTACTATAATACTGCTTCTATATACAAGAATATAACTACTATTATACTGTCTCCTATATACAAGAATATAACTACTATAATACTGCTCCTATATACAAGAATATAACTACTATAATACTGTTCCTATATACAAGAATATAACTACTATTATACTGCCCCTATATACAAGAATATACCTACAATGACTCACCAGTAACCTATCTACGGTGGTGCGATCTTGGATGAGGCTGTACAGCTGATGTCTCAGGATCATAGGGGGAAGAGAGTCATTGAACAGTTTGCGTGGGAAGAGATCCCAGAGGTAGGATAAAGCCTCCTGAGGTTCCTCTGTGAAATCTAAGATGTGTAAGAAGAACATAAAGCAGCGGTCTTTAAACGGTGGATGTTGCAAAACTACAACTCCCAGCATGACCGGACGGCCAACGGCTGTCCGGGCATGCTGGGAGTTGTAGTTTTGCTATTAAAGCGGTACTCTGGTGACATTTTTTTTTTTTTTTTTTTTAAATCAACTGGTGCCAGAAAGTTAAACAGATTTGTATATTACTTCTATTAAAAAAAATCTTAATCCTTACAGTACTTATTAGCTGCTGAATACTACAGAGGAAATGCTTTTCTTTTTGGAACACAGTGCTCTCTGCTGACATCTCTGTCCATTTTAGGAACTGTCCAGAACAGCACATGTTTGCTATGGGGATTTCCTTTTACTCTGGACAGTTCCTAAAATGGACAGAGATGTCAGCAGAGAGCACTGTGCTCGTGATGTCAGCAGAGAGCTCTGTGTTTCAAACGAAAAATAATTTGCACTGTAGTATTCAGCAGCTAATAAGTACAGGAAGGATTAAGATTTTTTTTATAGAAGTAATTTGCAGTTCTGTTTAACTTTCTGGCCCCAGTTGATTTAAAGAAAAAAAAATAAAAAAAGTTTTTCACCGGAGTAACCCTTTAAGAACTGTCCAGAGTAGGAGAAAATCCTCATAGCAAACATATGCTGCTCTGGACAGTTCCTAAACTGGACAGAGATGTCAGCAGAAAGCCCTGTGGTCATGATGTCAGCAGAGAGCTCTGTGCTCAAAAAAAAGAAAAGCATTTCCTCTGTAGTATTCAGCAGCTAATAAGTACTGGAAGGATTAAGATTTTTTTATAGAAGTAATTTACAAATCTGTTTAACTTTCTGGCACCAGTGGATTTAAAGAAAAAAAAGTTTTCCACCGGAGTGCCCCTTTAAACTGTGGACTCCCAGATGTTGCAAAACTACAACTTCCAGCATGCCCGGACATCCGTTGGCTGTCCGGGCATGCTGGGAGTTGTAGTTTTGCTATTAATTCCCACTTAACTATCCCAAATAGATGCCCTCATATAGGGTGGCACTTAGGACGGCGGTGGTGTCCTTACCTGGGTATGGTGACGGGTACACGTTCACATCAGATTTCAGATTTTCTTCCCTTGGTTTCTTTATTCCGAAGGGGTCACAGATCCGCTTGCGTTTGCGGTCCATGAAGGGGGCAGGGTAAGGGGGGGGGGGAGGTGCCGGCTTCCTGCAGAGAAAGAATCAATATATGTCAAGATTGACAGTGCCTACATGAGATCCCTCCATTAGACGGTGTAGGTTACACTACAGATGGCAGCACTGGGTATAAGATACTGATCACTCTCTGCCACCCTCTATTACACCTGGGCGTATGCGCCATCTCTATATATAAAGCGCCTCCACCCACAATAATACCAGGGCTGTACAGGGAAACGCAGAGTAATGTAGGACATGTATTTTTAAAAAGGTCTCGGTAACACACAACAGCATCACAAGGTGGCACACATGGGGGCACCTAAGGGGGTTGTACTGACATGGGGGGGCACCTGTGGGTGGTGGTGTACTGACATGGGGGCACCTAAGGGGGTTGTACTGACATGGGGGCACCTGTGGGTGGTGGTGTACTGACATGGGGGCACCTAAGGGGGTTGTACTGACATGGGGGCACCTGTGGGTGGTGGTGTACTGACATGGGGAGCACCTGTGGGTGGTGGTGTACTGACATGGGGGCACCTGTGGGTGGTGGTGTACTGACATGGGGAGCACCTGTGGGTGGTGGTGTACTGACTGACATGGGGGGCACCTGTGGGTGGTGGTGTACTGACTGACATGGCGAGCACCTGTGGGTGGTGGTGTACTGACATGGTGGGCACCTGTGGGTGGTGGTGTACTGACATGGGGGGCACCTGTGGGTGGTGGTGTACTGACTGACATGGGGGGCACCTGTGGGTGGTGGTGTACTGACATGGGGGGCACCTGTGGGTGGTGGTGTACTGACACGGGGGCACCTGTGGGTGGTGGTGTACTGACATGGTGGGCACCTGTGGGTGGTGGTGTACTGACATGGGGAGCACCTGTGGGTGGTGGTGTACTGACATGGGGGGCACCTGTGGGTGGTGGTGTACTGACATGGGGGGCACCTGTGGGTGGTGGTGTACTGACTGACATGGGGGGCACCTGTGGGTGGTGGTGTACTGACTGACATGGGGGGCACCTGTGGGTGGTGGTGTACTGACATGGGGGGCACCTGTGGGTGGTGGTGTACTGACATGGGGGGCACTTGTGGGTGGTGGTGTACTGACATGGGGGGCACCTATGGGTGGTGGTGTACTGACATGGGGAGCACCTGTGGGTGGTGGTGTACTGACATGGGGGGGCACCTGTGGGTGGTGGTGTACTGACATGGGGAGCACCTGTGGGTGGTGGTGTACTGACATGGGGGCACCTGTGGGTGGTGGTGTACTGACTGACATGGGGGGCACCTGTGGGTGGTGGTGTACTGACATGGAGGCACCTGTGGGTGATGGTGTACTGACACGGGGGGCACCTGTGGGTGGTGGTGTACTGACATGGGGGGCACCTGTGGGTGGTGGTGTACTGACACGGGGGCACCTGTGGGTGGTGGTGTACTGACATGGGGGGCACTTGTGGGTGGTGTACTGACATGGGGGGCACCTATGGGTGGTGGTGTACTGACATGGGGAGCACCTGTGGGTGGTGGTGTACTGACATGGGGGGCACCTGTGGGTGGTGGTGTACTGACATGGGGGGCACCTGTGGGTGGTGGTGTACTGACACGGGGGCACCTGTGGGTGGTGGTGTACTGACATGGTGGGCACCTGTGGGTGGTGGTGTACTGACATGGTGGGCACCTGTGGGTGGTGGTGTACTGACATGGGGGCACCTGTGGGTGGTGGTGTACTGACATGGTGGGCACCTGTGGGTGGTGGTGTACTGACATGGGGGCACCTGTGGGTGGTGGTGTACTGACTGACATGGGGGGCACCTGTGGGTGGTGGTGTACTGACATAGGGGGCACTTGTGGGTGGTGGTGTACTGACATGGGGGGCACCTGTGGGTGGTGGTGTACTGACATGGGGGGCACCTGTGGGTGGTGGTGTACTGACATGGGGGGCACTTGTGGGTGGTGTACTGACATGGGGGGCACCTATGGGTGGTGGTGTACTGACATGGGGAGCACCTGTGGGTGGTGGTGTACTGACATGGTGGGCACCTGTGGGTGGTGGTGTACTGACATGGGGGGCACCTGTGGGTGGTGGTGTACTGACATGGGGGGCACCTGTGGGTGGTGGTGTACTGACATGGGGGGCACCTATGGGTGGTGGTGTACTGACATGGGGAGCACCTGTGGGTGGTGTACTGACATGGTGGGCACCTGTGGGTGGTGGTGTACTGACATGGGGAGCACCTGTGGGTGGTGGTGTACTGACTGACATGGGGAGCACCTGTGGGTGGTGGTGTACTGACATGGTGGGCACCTGTGGGTGGTGGTGTACTGACATGGGGGGCACCTGTGGGTGGTGGTGTACTGACATGGGGGGCACCTGTGGGTGGTGGTGTACTGACATGGGGGGCACCTGTGGGTGGTGGTGTACTGACATGGGGGGCACCTGTGGGTGGTGGTGTACTGACATGGTGGGCACCTGTGGGTGGTGGTGTACTGACATGGTGGGCACCTGTGGGTGGTGGTGTACTGACATGGGGAGCACCTGTGGGTGGTGGTGTACTGACATGGGGGGCACCTGTGGGTGGTGGTGTACTGATATGGGGGCACCTGTGGGTGGTGGTGTACTGACTGACATGGGGGGCACCTGTGGGTGGTGGTGTACTGACATAGGGGGCACCTGTGGGTGGTGGTGTACTGACATGGGGGGCACCTGTGGGTGGTGGTGTACTGACATGGGGGGCACCTGTGGGTGGTGGTGTACTGACTGACATGGGGGGCACCTGTGGGTGGTGGTGTACTGACATGGGGGGCACCTGTGGGTGGTGGTGTACTGACATGGGGGGCACCTGTGGGTGGTGGTGTACTGACATGGGGGGCACCTGTGGGTGGTGGTGTACTGACATGGGGAGCACCTGTGGGTGGTGGTGTACTGACATGGGGGGCACCTGTGGGTGGTGGTGTACTGACACGGGGGCACCTGTGGGTGGTGGTGTACTGACATGGTGGGCACCTGTGGGTGGTGGTGTACTGACATGGTGGGCACCTGTGGGTGGTGGTGTACTGACATGGGGGGCACCTGTGGGTGGTGGTGTACTGACATGGGGGCACCTGTGGGTGGTGGTGTACTGACATGGTGGGCACCTGTGGGTGGTGGTGTACTGACATGGGGGCACCTGTGGGTGGTGGTGTACTGACTGACATGGGGGGCACCTGTGGGTGGTGGTGTACTGACATAGGGGGCACTTGTGGGTGGTGGTGTACTGACATGGGGGGCACCTGTGGGTGGTGGTGTACTGACATGGGGGGCACCTGTGGGTGGTGGTGTACTGACATGGGGGGCACTTGTGGGTGGTGGTGTACTGACATGGGGGGCACCTATGGGTGGTGGTGTACTGACATGGGGAGCACCTGTGGGTGGTGGTGTACTGACATGGGGGGGCACCTGTGGGTGGTGGTGTACTGACATGGGGAGCACCTGTGGGTGGTGGTGTACTGACATGGGGGCACCTGTGGGTGGTGGTGTACTGACTGACATGGGGGGCACCTGTGGGTGGTGGTGTACTGACATGGAGGCACCTGTGGGTGGTGGTGTACTGACATATGGGGGGCACCTGTGGGTGGTGGTGTACTGACTGACATGGGGGGCACCTGTGGGTGGTGGTGTACTGACATGGGGGGCACCTGTGGGTGGTGGTGTACTGACATGGGGGGCACCTGTGGGTGGTGGTGTACTGACATGGGGGGCACCTGTGGGTGGTGGTGTACTGACATGGGGGGCACCTGTGGGGGGTGGTGTACTGACATATGGGGGGCACCTGTGGGTGGTGGTGTACTGACTGACATGGGGGGCACTTGTGGGTGGTGGTGTACTGACATGGGGGGCACCTGTGGGTGGTGGTGTACTGACATGGGGGGCACTTGTGGGTGGTGGTGTACTGACATGGGGGGCACCTATGGGTGGTGGTGTACTGACATGGGGAGCACCTATGGGTGGTGGTGTACTGACATGGGGAGCACCTGTGGGTGGTGGTGTACTGACATGGGGAGCACCTGTGGGTGGTGGTGTACTGACATGGGGGGCACCTGTGGGTGGTGGTGTACTGACATGGAGGCACCTGTGGGTGGTGGTGTACTGACATGGGGGGGCACCTGTGGGTGGTGGTGTACTGACATGGGGGGCACCTGTGGGTGGTGTACTGACATGGGGGCACCTGTGGGTGGTGGTGTACTGACTGACATGGGGGGCACCTGTGGGTGGTGGTGTACTGACATGGAGGCACCTGTGGGTGATGGTGTACTGACACGGGGGGCACCTGTGGGTGGTGGTGTACTGACACGGGGGCACCTGTGGGTGGTGGTGTACTGACATGGTGGGCACCTGTGGGTGGTGTACTGACATGGGGGGCACCTGTGGGTGGTGGTGTACTGACATGGTGGGCACCTGTGGGTGGTGGTGTACTGACATGGGGGCACCTGTGGGTGGTGGTGTACTGACATGGTGGGCACCTGTGGGTGGTGGTGTACTGACATATGGGGGGAACCTGTGGGTGGTGGTGTACTGACTGACATGGGGGGCACCTGTGGGTGGTGGTGTACTGACATGGGGGGCACTTGTGGGTGGTGGTGTACTGACATGGGGGGCACCTGTGGGTGGTGGTGTACTGACATGGGGAGCACCTGTGGGTGGTGGTGTACTGACATGGGGGGCACCTGTGGGTGGTGGTGTACTGACATATGGGGGGAACCTGTGGGTGGTGTACTGACATGGGGGCACCTGTGGGTGGTGGTGTACTGACTGACATGGGGGGCACCTGTGGGTGGTGGTGTACTGACATGGGGGGGGGCACCTGTGGGTGGTGGTGTACTGACATGGGGGCACCTGTGGGTGGTGGTGTACTGACTGACATGGGGGGCACCTGTGGGTGGTGGTGTACTGACATGGAGGCACCTGTGGGTGGTGGTGTACTGACATATGGGGGGCACCTGTGGGTGGTGGTGTACTGACTGACATGGGGGGCACCTGTGGGTGGTGGTGTACTGACATGGGGGGCACCTGTGGGTGGTGGTGTACTGACATGGGGGGCACCTGTGGGTGGTGGTGTACTGACATGGGGGGCACCTGTGGGTGGTGGTGTACTGACATGGGGGGCACCTGTGGGGGGTGGTGTACTGACATATGGGGGGCACCTGTGGGTGGTGGTGTACTGACTGACATGGGGGGCACCTGTGGGTGGTGGTGTACTGACATGGGGGGCACTTGTGGGTGGTGGTGTACTGACATGGGGGGCACCTGTGGGTGGTGGTGTACTGACATGGGGGGCACTTGTGGGTGGTGGTGTACTGACATGGGGGGCACCTATGGGTGGTGGTGTACTGACATGGGGAGCACCTATGGGTGGTGGTGTACTGACATGGGGAGCACCTGTGGGTGGTGGTGTACTGACATGGTGGGCACCTGTGGGTGGTGGTGTACTGACATGGGGAGCACCTGTGGGTGGTGGTGTACTGACATGGGGGGCACCTGTGGGTGGTGGTGTACTGACATGGAGGCACCTGTGGGTGGTGGTGTACTGACATGGGGGGGCACCTGTGGGTGGTGGTGTACTGACATGGGGGGCACCTGTGGGTGGTGTACTGACATGGGGGCACCTGAGGGTGGTGGTGTACTGACTGACATGGGGGGCACCTGTGGGTGGTGGTGTACTGACATGGAGGCACCTGTGGGTGATGGTGTACTGACACGGGGGGCACCTGTGGGTGGTGGTGTACTGACACGGGGGCACCTGTGGGTGGTGGTGTACTGACATGGTGGGCACCTGTGGGTGGTGTACTGACATGGGGGGCACCTGTGGGTGGTGGTGTACTGACATGGTGGGCACCTGTGGGTGGTGGTGTACTGACATGGGGGCACCTGTGGGTGGTGGTGTACTGACATGGTGGGCACCTGTGGGTGGTGGTGTACTGACATGGGGGGCACCTGTGGGGGGTGGTGTACTGACATATGGGGGGAACCTGTGGGTGGTGGTGTACTGACTGACATGGGGGGCACCTGTGGGTGGTGGTGTACTGACATGGGGGGCACCTGTGGGTGGTGGTGTACTGACATGGGGGGCACTTGTGGGTGGTGGTGTACTGACATGGGGGGCACCTGTGGGTGGTGGTGTACTGACATGGGGGGCACCTGTGGGTGGTGGTGTACTGACATGGGGAGCACCTGTGGGTGGTGGTGTACTGACATGGGGAGCACCTGTGGGTGGTGGTGTACTGACATGGTGGGCACCTGTGGGTGGTGTACTGACATGGGGAGCACCTGTGGGTGGTGGTGTACTGACATGGGGAGCACCTGTGGGTGGTGGTGTACTGACATGGGGGGAACCTGTGGGTGGTGGTGTACTGACTGACATGGGGGGCACCTGTGGGTGGTGGTGTACTGACATGGGGAGCACCTGTGGGTGGTGGTGTACTGACATGGGGGGCACCTGTGGGTGGTGGTGTACTGACATATGGGGGGAACCTGTGGGTGGTGTACTGACATGGGGGGCACCTGTGGGTGGTGGTGTACTGACTGACATGGGGGGCACCTGTGGGTGGTGGTGTACTGACATGGGGGGGGGGGCACCTGTGGGTGGTGTACTGACATGGGGGGGCACCTGTGGGTGGTGTACTGACCTCAGTTCTAGTCCTGCTGGTACTTCTAGTTATCGGACAGTGAGTGAATAGAAGAAGTAACTACAGCCATATAGACATCACATACCTCCACTCTACACGTCTCCTACCCACTGCCGCACATACACCAGCCGGAGTCTGAACGTCTCTATAGATCAGAACCTGCGTTATCCTGACGCCATTTTGTCGGAGACCAAAACCTATTAGATCCTCCTAATGAGGGGCGCGCTGCGGGTATGTGTGGCACCGAGCTGTATAGGCTTAGGTGGCGCTGACTGTGGGCATGGGGAGCAGTTCGGGCAGTTAGGGGTTACAGCTAGGCATAACCCTCCCTTGTTTCCCTTAGCCGGGAGCTATTGGTCAGGAGAGCAGGTCAGGTGACAGAGGGGCAGAGCTTCCCCTTGTGGTTTTTAGGTAGCTCCACCCCTTACCCCTCCTCTTTTCTGTCACCAGCGGAGACAGCTCTGGCTGAGGTACCACGTGATGCTCTGTTTGTTTTTCTAGTGCAACCGAACCTGTCACTACGGAGGCCGAGAGGTTCACACTTGCCGGCGCCTTCATTTGACGTCATCATTAATTTTAAAGAGATAGACAAGAAAAATGGATGGAACTGTGCATAAAGACGAAGGTGGTGAGGATTTGTGGAGACATTCTCTGTTTATACAGACCAATGCTTTCCTATATGGAGGGAGTTTTAGTGAAGCTGTTGTTCACAGGGCATAGTATTATGAGCCCTTTTACATAATGTTATTATTGATAGTAGTGGAGGGTAGACGATAATTACAAGAACCCTGGCTGGGCAGTGTGTGGTAGTGGTAGTGCTCTCTGTGCTGGGGGTGGTAGCAGTAGTGCTCTTGGTGCCCCAGGTTGTAGCGGTAGTCCTCTCTGTGCCCGGGGTGGTAGCGGTAGTGCTCTCTGTGCTGGGGGTGGTAGTGCTCTCTGTGCTGGGGGTGGTAGTGGTAGTGCTCTCTGTGCTGGGGGTGGTAGTGGTAGTGCTCTCTGTGCTGGGGGTGGTAGTGGTAGTGCTCTCTGTGCTGGGGGTGGTAGTGGTAGTGCTCTCTGTGCTGGGGGTGGTAGTGGTAGTGCTCTCTGTGCTGGGGGTGGTAGTGGTAGTGCTCTCTGTGCTGGGGGTGGTAGTGGTAGTGCTCTCTGTGCTGGGGGTGGTAGTGGTAGTGCTCTCTGTGCTGGGGGTGGTAGTGGTAGTGCTCTCTGTGCTGGGGGTGGTAGTGGTAGTGCTCTCTGTGCTGGGGGTGGTAGTGCTCTCTGTGCTGGGGGTGGTAGTGCTCTCTGTGCTGGGGGTGGTAGTGCTCTCTGTGCTGGGGGTGGTAGCGGTAGTGCTCTCTGTGCCCGGGGTGGTAGCGGTAGTGCTCTCTGTGCCCGGGGTGGTAGCGGTAGTGCTCTCTGTGCTGGGGGTGGTAGCGGTAGTGCTCTCTGTGCCGGGGGTGGTAGCGGTAGTGCTCTCTGTGCCGGGGGTGGTAGCGGTGGTGCTCTCTGTGCCCAGGGTGGTAGCGGTGGTGCTCTCTGTGCCCAGGGTGGTAGCGGTGGTGCTCTCTGTGCCCAGGGTGGTAGCGGTAGTGCTCTCTGTGCCCAGGGTGGTAGAGGTAGTGCTCTCGGTGCCCTGGGTGGTAGCGGTAATGCTCTCTGTGCCCAGGGTGGTAGCGGTAATGCTCTCTGTGCCCAGGGTGGTAGAGGTAGTGCTCACAGTGCCCAAGGTGGTAGCTGTAGTACTCTTTGTGTTCAAGGTGGTAGGGATAGTGTTCACGGTGCCCAGAATGGTGGCAGTAGTGCACTCTGTGCCCAGGGTAGTAACGGTAGTGCTCACAGTTGCCCAGGGTGGTAGCGGTAGTACTCTTTGTGTTTCTGGTGCCTAGGATGGTGGAAGTAGTGCTCCAAGGTGCCCAGGATGGTGGAAGTAGTGCTCCCAGGTGCCCAGGGTTCTAGTGGTAGTGATTACAGTGTTGACGGTAGTGCTCAAAGTGCCCTTGGTGGTAACGCTGGTGCTTACGGTCACCCAGGGTATTGATGGTAGTGCTTATGGTGCACTGGGTGGTAATGGTAGGGATCACAGTGTCAGCTGTTCGGGGGTCATCATTGGTGGCTACAATACCATGAGGGGACATCAGTGATAGTCATGGTGCCATAGGTCAGGCGCCAGTAGTGGTTATGGGCATCAATGGTGGTCACAGTTCTATGGGTCAGGCATCAGTGGTCATCATGGTGACATAGTGGGGTAGTTGCCTTGCCATGGTGGTGGCAGAGGGTAGGGGGCAGGGACACTGCCATGGAGTTGCTGGTTTTGTACTCCCAATAGACAGCTGCATATAATCACTGTGTATATCCTGATTTACAAATGTTGTAGAGGGCGTAAGCCTTTTTTTTTTATGAGCCGTTTCTTAAATATCATATTTGTACCCTGAAGGCCGGCACACCAGACCCATCCTTGGCAGGCACTATGCTGCACTATATCACTTCATGTTCTGTATTTCAGCAAGAACCCATAAGAGAAGCCTAGACCAGGACACGTCAGATTTCCCGCCATCCAAGAGCCCTCACGTTTCGTCTTCTATAAGAACACATCCCTCCTTCTACCAGGGCTCATTTCCCTTTTACAGACTGCCTTCAGAACTGGGTTGTTTCTCTCTGGATGAGAAGCGATGTTACCACGGTGATGCCCGACGCCTCCGCTATCTTAGTTCCCCCACAGGAATGGATAGTGGAGGGGCTTCCCTTGGATGGGACCTGATGGAAGGATTTGAGGATCGCTATGTACGACGTGACGAAGATGTTAAAGAAGGACTTCTGCATATTTTAACTTGGGTGAAAGAGAACAGGGGACTTGTGCAAGGAAATGAACGCTCTGGTAGCAAAAGGTATGTCTGTATGATATTGGATATATACATGGTGATGTGCATTTAAAGGGGTACTCCGGCACTAAGACATCTTATCCCCCTAACTAGAGATGAGCGAATTTACAGTAAATTCGATTCGTCACGAACTTCTCGGCTCGGCAGTTGATGACTTTTCCTGCATAAATTAGTTCAGCGTTCAGGTGCTCACGTGAGATGAAAAAGGTGGATACAGTCCTAGGAGACTCTTTCCGAGGAATGTATCCACCTTTTCCAGCCCACCGGAGCACCTGAAAGCTGAACTAATTAATGCAGGATAAGACATCAACTGCCATGCCGGGAAGTTCGTGACGAATCGAATTTACTGTAAATTCGCTCATCTCTACCCCTAACCAAAGGATAGGGGATAAGATGCCAGATCACGGTGGGTCCCGCCGCTCCGGATCTGATGACTGGCGTTCACGGGGCCGGAGCATTGTGACGTCATGGCTCCGCCCCCGTGTGCCGTCACGCTCCGCCCCCTCAATGCAAGCCTATGGGAGGGGGCGTGAAACGCTCCCTCCCATAGGCTTGCATTGAGGGGGCGGTGCGTGACGTCACACAGGGGCGGAGCCGTGATGTCACAATGCTCCGGCCCCGTGATTGCTAGTCATCAGACCTGGAGCGAACATGGTAACGGGGTGCTGCGTGAAAGATTATGGGGCTCCCCTGCGATCAGGCATCTTATCCCCTATCCTTTGGAGTACCCCTTTAAGTCAAATGTCAGGTTGGATGTGTGATGCAGGAGCAGAGCTACTCTATACATAGCAGCTACTGACTGCTCTCTGCAGCCGACACCCACCTTCAGCAGCCGGCATTGAGGACAACTGAATTGCAATAGTTTCCTCATAACGTTGTCTGTACTGTCTCCAGGCCCGTGGACCGAGACTTTGTCACCTGGCGAGGTCACCTGACTAAGATTCTATGCGCCCCGTATGAGACCCAAGAAGGCTGGATCCTGGCCGTCACTCTGTTTAAGGGCTCCCTGTATATCAGCGAGAGGGAGACGGCAACCGCTTATAAGAGGAGGAAAGAGAGGACTCTGGATCAGGAGAAGCTCATGTACTCTGGATACAGATTTGAGAGCTACATGTGCGCAGGTTTGTCTGTCTCCATCTTATTCTCACCTGTCTCTTTTATGATGCACTCAGGCAGTCGGTAATAAAAACGTACAATAGGAAGCGTCAGGACATATGTGGGACTGGTTTGTCTTAGATTAGTGTCTCATGATCTCTCTGTACACTTGCATGCTTGGCCCTAACCTCTGGCTTCGGCTTAAAGGAGCACTCTCATTAAAATAAATTTTTGCTATTGCACTCCTTATGCTAAATAAAAAATATTTCTAATATACTTTGTTTAAAAAAAATGAAGTTTTCTATGTTTTTATTTGTGCTTAAAAAAAAGCTCAAGAGCACATTTCCCCTCATCTCATACACAGACTTAAGACCAAAGTCCAAACACAGGAAGTGCAGCCTGGAGTGCTGAGGGGGGTGTCCAACCAACAGCATATGGCAGTTAAGTGTGAGAGGAGCTATGATTGGATGAGGCTGGACACACACCCCTCAGCACTCCAGGCTGCACTTCCTGTGTTTGGACTTTGGTCCTAAGTCTGTGTATGAGATGGGGGAAAATGTGCTCTGGAGCTTTTTTTTAAACACAAATAACACATAGAAAACTTCTTTTTTTTTTATTTTTTAAACAAAGTATATTAGAAATATTTTTTTATTTACCATAAGGAGTGCAATAGCAAAAATTAGTTTTAATGAGAGTTACCCTTTAACTTTTCCGAAGGGATTGGGAATGTTGATTCAAAATGCCTGACCGTTCTCTCTTATGACATCTGCCATTGGGGAGGAGTCAGAAGCCCTCCCCCCCCCCCCCCCCCCCCCCCATACACATTATATGGATGGACATCCCACCGAAATTGGCAGGTTAGGTTGACCTTAATTTAATGTGTATAGACAGGTTCCCTTTAAGTAGATCCTTCTGGGGATGTCTTAAAAAGGGTATTTCTTATTCCCTATCCACATGGTAAGGAATAAGAAATGACCTGTTTAAAGACATCCCCAGAAGGATCTACTTAAAGGCAATCTGTCCTCCACACCCCTCCCCTTCCCCGCCCGCAATCGCCTGTACGGAACCCGACTCTCGTCCTGAACTTACCAAACTTCTGAGTAGAGATGAGCGAATTTACAGTAAATTCGATTCGTCACGAACTTCTCAGCTCGGCGGTTGCTGACTTTTTTCCTGCATAAATTAGTTCAGCTTTCCGGTGCTCCGGTGGGCTGGAAAAGGTGGATACAGTCCTAGGAAAGAGTCTCCTAGGACTGTATCCACCTTTTCCAGCCCACGGGAGCACCGGAAAGCTGAACTAATTTATGCAGGAAAAGTCATCAACTGCCGAGCTGAGAAGTTCGTGACGAATCGAATTTACTGTAAGTTCGCTCATCTCTACTTCTGAGCGCTCTGGCTCCCCTCCTCATAGACGAGTATAGGTAATGACCCGCTCAGCCAAACACCAGCTGAGAGGGCTGTCACTCCTGCTGGTCACAGAAAGTGGGGGACAGAGCGCTCCGAAAACTGATCAGACACATGACCAGACACTTATCCCCTACCTCAGTGTTTCCAAACCAGGGTGCCTCCAGGTGTTGCAAAACTACAACTTCCAGCATGCCTGGACAGCCAAAGGCTATCCAGGCATGCTGGAAGTTGTAGCTTTGCAACATCTGGAGGCACCTGTTTTGGGAAACACTGCTCTACCATTTAGGGTCTATTCACACTTGCTGTATTCTGCACAGATTTGATGCGCAGGATTTCAAGTCAGGCTGCGTTCACACCACGTTTTTGCAATACAGTTCCCGGATGAGGTTTTTGATGAAAAACGGATTCCTCAAAACCTGACTAAACTGTATCAAAACGTGTGCACTAATTTTAATCCGTATACGGTTTGAAAAACTATGTCCGGTGGCATCAGTTTTTTAAGAAAAAAAACGTATACGTTTTTAACTTTTCACTCCATTTTCAATAAAGTTTCACTTGTTTGATTGAAATTCCATGAAAAAAAACCCCAGCAAAGTCAAAAACTGTATGGTGAAAACCGGATGGAACCGTACGCACTTACGGTTCTGTACAGTTCCCATTGACTCCCATTAAAAAAAAAAATAAAAAAAACATACGGTTTAATACAGTTTTTCACCTGGACTAAAAACCGTGGTAGGCTACGGTTTTGGGTACGGGAAAAAAAAACTGACAAAACCGTACAGGATGCAAAACGGACACAACCTGATGCATCTTTTGGCATACAGTTTTCAATGGAGAGTCAATGCATACGGTTTTCAATATGGTTCTGTACGGTTTTCCCATAGAAAATGTATACGGGAACTGTATTGCAAAAACGTGGTGTGAATGCAGCCTCATTCAGTTTTACATTGAAATCTGCGGCAGAAAATCCTGTGCATCAAATCTGCGCAGAATACTGTACATGTGAATAGTCCATTAAAGACATCACTAGAAAGAACCAGTCTCTAAAGCTGGCCATGCACGTGTGGGATGGTCCGACCATTTAATGTGTATTGGGGGGGGGGGGGGGGCGCTACTGACTCTTTCCCCAATGGCAGATGTCAGGGGATAGAAGGGGATAAGTTATGTTCTCTGGAATACTTATTTTTTTTTTAAGTTCTTGGAATGAGTGCAGTGTTTCTAACATTACCAGTCTACTTTGGATGGTATATCTCCCTTACCTTAAAGGGGTATTCCAGGAAAAAAAACTTTTTTTATATATATATCAACTGGCTCCAGAAAGTTAAACAGATTTGTAAATTACTTCTATTAAAAAATCTTAATCCTTTCAGTACTTATGAGCTTCTGAAGTTGAGTTGTTCTTTTCTGTCTAAGTGCTCTCTGATGACACGTGTCTCGGGAACCGCCCAGTTTAGAAGCAAATCCCCATAGCAAACCTCTTCTAAACTGGGCGGTTCCCGAGACAGATGTCATCAGAGAGCACTTAGACAGAAAAGAACAACTCCACTTCAGAAGCTCATAAGTACTGAAAGGATTAAGATTTTTTAATAGAAGTAATTTACAAATCTGTTTAACTTTCTGGAGCCAGTTGATATATATATTAAAAAAAAAAAAAAAAAATTTTTTTCCTGGATAACCCCTTTTAATTACTCTACCCAGATTCCCCTGATGGCACTCCTTGCCCGTCTGAAGTTGTGAACACCAACGAAGGATATTGCAGTGTCATGCTGGGCCGTCTGGCATCCCATTCCTTCCTGGTTTCTGGAGAGGTGGACTGCAAAGACCAGAACAGTGCTAACCCTTCACCTCCATCCTGCTACGTAGAGCTGAAGACGAGTGCCCAGATACGGAGCCAACACCAGGAGCGCAGCTTCCACAGGTGCCAGGCATCACTAATATTACACTGATTACCCATTCCTCCGGTCACTATATGGAATATAAACGTTTTATCTCTATGTCCCCCACAGGTATAAGCTCCTGAAGTGGTGGTGCCAGTCCTTCCTGCTCGGGATCCCTCTCATTGTCGCCGGATTTCGGAATCAACAAGGAAGAATCGTCTCTCTAGAGAAGTTCAAAACATCAGAAATCCCCCATTTAGTGCGGGTAGGTAGAGGGGTGTCTGTCGGTTGTTACTCTATTATTGGTATGACTAAGGGTCTGTAACAAGCCGAAATGCGTCACCAGTGTCCACTATGTCTGTATGTACCTCGGTGTTGTGAAATAAAGGACAAATCTTTTAACGGGAGCAGCGCTGGACATTGTTTCTTGTTACCCTATTATTGTACCTTGTTGTAGAGAGAACATTTTATTTGTCCTTTTATGCAGAGTGACAAGCAGAGCTGGGATCCGGCCACCTGTATGAACTTCTGTAACGCCTTCCTCAGTTATATGAAAAAAGTGGTGACCACAGATGACCCCAGGTAAGAAGACAACAGCAAGGAAGGGCGGATCTGCTGAGCTTTATCATCCATGTATGGGGGGGGGGGGGGGAGATCCAGCCTGATCTCTAGAACCTATTGTTTAAAGGGGCACTATCCCCTAACCAAAGGATAGGGGATAAGATGTCTGATTGCGGGGGTCCCGCCGCTGGGGACCCCCACAATTTCTGTGTAGCACCCGACATTCGTTTAGAACGTTGGGTGCGGGCGGCTGGGGTCCTGACGTCATGGCCATGCCCCCCGCGACGTCACACCCCCTCAATGCAAGTCTATGGGAGGGGGCGTGGCATGACATCACGAGGGGTGTGGTAGTGACGTCACGACCCCTCCGCTCCAAGCATTTGGAACATAATGTTCCGAACACTGGGGCAGCGGAGTACCCCTTTAACCCCTTAGGGTCTATTCACACGTACAATATTCTGTACAGATTTGATGCGCAGGATTACAAGCTTTGTTCAGTCATTCAGTTTACATTGAAATCTGCAGCAGAAAATCCTGCGCATCAGAATACTGAACATGTGAATAGACCATTAAAGTGCAAAAAGTAGAATATTTTTGTTTGTTTTTTTGTTTTGCACTTTTCCTTTTTCCTCCTCACCTTCTAATAGCCATATAAGTTTTCCACCTACAGACCCATGTGAGGGCTTGTTATTCGTACCACCAATTGTACTTATTGTACCACTAAATCTACGGTGAAAAAAAAAAAGAAATAATTTATTTGTTGGGCAAAATTCTACACAGGGTACTTTTCGGTACAGATGACCTGTTATGTAACTTCTGTAGGTTCATACGATTACAATGATACCCAATTTATATAGGTTTTGTTTTATTTTACTTTTTTTTTTTAAATGATAACTTTTTGTAGGAAAATGAGTATGCTTAAAAACGTTTTCTCCTGACCCCTACAACTGTTTTTTTTTTATTTTTCCGTATACGTGGCTGTATAAGGGTAATTTTTTGCGCTGTAATCTGTAGTTTTCATCGTTGCCTTTTTTTTATGGGACTTTTTAATCGCTTTTTATCTTTTTTTTTTTTTTTTCTGCAATATGCAAAAATGAGCATTTCTGGACTAGCAATATCTTAAAGTGGGCAATGTGCAGTACATTATCACAGACAGGGGGCGCTGTATAAGGGGCTGTCTATGTACTTGTTGATGCACCATCATCACACTGACTTTCTCCCATCTCAGGGTTGTCTATGTGTTCTCCTGGGAGCCGGGTCAAGACGTCACGTATACCGTCGAAACAAATTCTGATGATCCGGTTGTGCCGGACTGGTACGTGCGGGAATTATCACAGATGTCCGGACAGTAAAGACCCCCCCCCCCCCCCAAACCTCCTTACCCTGCTGATACTACAGATCGGAGGCCGAGGAGCTTGTCTTCTGTATGGAGACGGAGCAGTGGACGTACTTACCCGAGGCTGGTCCTCGATACCATGAAGCAGTGTAATCCATTCATTAAACAGAGATTTATTTTACTTTACATTCTGCTTTTTTTTCTTTTCTTTTTTTTAAATTACATCAGCCCTAATAATCAATAATATTGATCAACCAGACCCTGGAATAAGCAATAAAAGAGGATCTGGGGATGGGGAGCTATGTGGCACCAAGAGAGCTGTGTATAGGGGTAAGTATTAGTATTATACAGCACCTATCTACAGAACTAGGCCCTCCTGCTCCTTCACATGGGCGGCTACTATATCCTGGTTTCATGTACAGGTTTAATGGGGTTAACCAGGATTATAAAAAAAAATAAAAAAACACGAAACAGGAACACTCCTGTCATCAAGTTGTTTGGTATTGCAGCTCAGTGAATGCAGCCAAATGGTAACATCACACACAACCTGAGAACAGGGGTGGCGCTGTTTATTTATTCATTTATTTATATAAGAAATTACCTCTGTTTCTGGATAACCCCTTTTTAAGGAAGATTTTTTTTCTATTATGATCATCATTATTATTATTCTTAGATTATTATAATATTAATAATTCTTGTTTTTTAGAAGAAATTACCTCCTATTTTTGTATTCCTGGATAACCCCTTAGAGCAGTGGTCCCCAAACTGTGGCCGAAGATTTATTTTTTATTTTTATTATGATCATCATTATTATTATTTTATTATTATTAATAATTCTTGTTTTTTAGAAGAAATTTCCGTGTTTTTGTATTCCTGGATAACCCCTTAGAGGAAGATTTTTTTTTTTTTATTATGATCATTATTACTATTATTATTTTATTATTATTAATTATTCTTGTTTTTTTTTTTTTTTTTTAGAAGAAATTACCCTGTATTTGTATTCCTGGATAACCCCTTAGAGGAAGATTATAATTTTTATTATATTTATTTAAAAAAAGAAGAAAATTTTTTTTTTTGGGGGGGGGGGGCTTTTTATTCATTTTTATTTTTTTTCCTCCTCTACTTTTTAAAATCCATAACTTTTTCTATTTTCTGCCTACAGACCCATATGGGGGCTTGCTGTTTGTGCCACCAATTGTACTTTGTGGTGACATCGCTCATTTGATTACAAAATTTACAGTGCAGCTCCTAAATAATTATTTATGGGGCAAAATAAAAAAATAAAAAAACATGCAATTTTGTCACTTTTGTTGGATTCCGTCTCTACGTAGTGCAGTTTAAGGTTAGGACAAGTTATCTTTATTCTGTAGGTCTATACAATAGGTGATAGCGGCTTATTGACTTTAATAAAATTATTATTTTTTCACTAGTTTTAAGTCCCCATAGGGAAACGTTATCTGCAATCGTTGGCATTTCATGCACTGTTCAATGCTCTACTATAGCAATTGGTTGGACCTTGTAGACACCGAGCCTATTACAAGGCCCGACTATCATGCTGGCAGGGCGATATGAACGCTTGCTGGATCGATCACGTGAAACTTTGATCGCTAGTCGTATTACAGAAGGGGATATCAGCCAATTATTACCCCGAAGTAATAGGGCCCTATGTGACCTCTGAAGGGTCCGTGCCAGAACAGACTATTGCTTACACCCAGATATAACGACAGCTGATGTGTCCTATCCATCCCCCAGAATCAGCATGGGATCGGAGAGGTAAGTAAGTGCCGCCTTGTTATTTTAACCCTTTAATCTAGAACATTGGTCTGCAAACTGTGGACCTCCAGCTGTTGCAAAACTACAACTCCCAGCACGTTGGCTGTCCGGGCATGCTGGGAGTTCTAGTTTTGCAACAGCCAGAGGTCCACAGTTTGGAGACCATTTATTTATAATATTTACAATTCAGATTTATTTATTTTTTTTCCTACCTAACAACCCAAGAGATGATGGTTCACCTGGCTGGCGCTTTTCAGGAGTCTCATAAAGCTGTGGTTGTTGTAGAGAAGATTCCCACCACCAGGAAGAACTGTCCAAGTGTCCGAGCTAGACCTGAACACCAAATGAAGTCACACTGCTGACCCCCGCCCCCCCCCCCCCCCCCCCCCTCATCAATACCATATGTTAGGAACGTACAGCCCCCTGCCACTTCATGTCACACCTGTTACATGTGTTCAGCAACCCGGTCAACCAACCCCCACTTAACCCTGTAAAAGGGGTTATCCAGGAAAAAACTTTTTTTATATATATATATCAACTGGCTCCAGAAAGTTAAACAGATTTGTAAATTACTTCTATTAAAAAATCTTAATCCTTTTAGTACTTTTGAGTTGCTGAAGTTGAGTTGTTCTTTTCTGTCTAAGTGCTCTCTGATGACACGTGTCTCGGGAACTGTCCAGAGTAGAAGCAAGTCCCCATAGCAAACCTCTTCTACTCTGTGCAGTTCCAGAGAAAAGCAGAGGTGTCAGCAGAGAGCTCTGTTGCCAGACAGAAAAGAACAACTCAACTTCGGCAGCTGATAATTATTGGAAGGATTAAGATTTATTGAATAGAAGTAATTTACAAATCTGTTCAACTTTTTGGAGCCAGTTGATATAATTTTTTTTTTCCTGGAATACCCCTTTAAAGACGCAATGTTTTTTAAATTTATTACCTCCCAGCCTTTTAATAGCCATAACTCTTTTAATTTTCTACCAAGAGACCCATATGACAAAACAAAAAAAAAAAAAAAATTGTTTGTGGGAAAAAATTTGAAAATACAAAAACACAATTTTGCTACTTTTAGGGGGATTTTGATTCTACGCAGTGCACTTTACGGTATAAACAACACGTTATTTTTAATCTGTAGGTCAATACAATTACGATACCCAATTTGTATAGGTTTTGTTTTATTTTACTACTTAAAAAAAAATGTATGTAAGAAAATTAGTGTGCTTAAAGGGGTTATCCAGGAATAGGAAAACAGTGTTAATTTCTTTCAAAAACCGCATCCTGTCTATCTCCAGGTTGGGTGTGGTATTAAAACTTGGCTCCATTCACTTCAATGGAACTGATCTGCAGAACCACACCCAATCTTGAGACAGACAGGGAGCGGTTTTGTTTTAGAAAGAAATTACCTCTGTTTTTCTATTCCTGGATAACTCCCTTTAGCCCCTTCCCGCAGAATGTCATATATAAACGCCGGGTTGTGCAGTGCGTTCGCGCATCCCGGCGTTTATAAATGACATTCAGTTAACCCGGCGATGCGCAGCATCGCACGGGTTAACTGGCAGAAGTCCCGCTGTTTCCAGCAGGGGACAACTTCTGCTTCACCCCCAGGACCATCCATTGATGGTCCTGGTCAGCGATCACTGTGATTGGTCCCTGTGGACCAATCACAGTGATCTGGGGTGAAAGTTCAGATCCCCCGCACTGCCCGCCCCTGGAAGTCGGGCAGAATGGGGGACGAAGGCTGCAGGGGCTCGCGGGGACCTGCGGCATTCGGGGGGAACACGTGGGGACCGGCGGACTTACCTGATCCAGCGGCAGGACCGAGGAGCAGCCCGGGACCGGCCACGTGGACGAGCAGCGACGGGTAAGTATGTGGTCCTCAGAGGCAGCAGTGAAGATCTTCACTGCTGCTTCTAGGAGTCTGAAAACTACAACTCCCAGCATGCCTAGACAGCCTTTGGCTGTCTGGGCATGCTGGGAGTTGTAGTTTTGCAACATCTGGAGGGCCCCAGTTTGGAGACCATTGTATAATGGTCTCCAGTCTGTGCTCTTCCAGCTGTTGCAAAACTACAACTCCCAGCATGCACTGACTGTCCAGGCATGCTGGGAGTTTTAGTTCAGCAACATCTGGCCCTTCAGATGTTGCCGAACTACAACTCCCAGCATGCCCTTCAGCTGTCTGGGCATGCTGGGAGTTGTAGTTTTGCAACAACTGGAGACACACTGGTTGGGAAACATTGTTTCTAACTCAGTGTTTCCTAACCTGTGTGCCTCCAGCTGTTGCAAAACTATAACTCCCAGCATGCACTAACAGACCATGCATGCTGGGAGTTGTGGTTTTGCAACAGCTGGTGCAACCCCCCCCCCCCCCCCCTGTGAATGTACAGGGTACATTCACATGGGCGAGGCTTTTACAGTGGGTTTCTCGCATCTTGAGATGCAGCAAATTTTGCGCTGGGAAACTCGCTGTAATCCCCCGCCCATGTGACTGTACCCTAAAAACACTACACTACACTAACACAAAATAAAATAAAAAGTTAAAAACACTACATATACACATACCCCTACACAGCCCCCCTCCCCCAATAAGAACGTCCGGTACACCACTGTTTCCAAAGCAGAGCCTCCAGCTGTTGAAAAACAACAACTCCCAGTATTGCCGGACAGCCGTTGACTGTCCACGCATGCTGGGAGTTTTGCAACAGCTGGAGGCACCCTGTTTGGGAATCACTGGCGTAGAATACCCCTATGTCCACCCCTATGCAAATCCCTAATTTAGGCCTCAAATGCGCACGGCGCTCTCACTTTGGAGCCCTGTCGTATTTCAAGGCAAGAGTTTAGGGCGACATATGGGGTATCGCCGTACTCGGGAGAAATTGTGTTACAAGGTTTGGGGGGCTTTTTCTTCTTTAACCCTTCATGAAAAGGAAATGTTGGGGTCTACACCAGAATGTTAATTTTTTTACACTAAATTTTTTACACTAACATGCTGATGTTGCCCTATACTTTACATTTTCACAAGAGGTAAAAGGGAAAAAAGCCCCCCAAAATTTGTAATGCAATTTCTCCCGACTACAGAGATACCCCATATGTGAGCGCAAAGTGCTCTGGGGGCGCACAACAAGGCCCAGAAGGGAGAGTGCGCCATGTACATTTGAGGTGATTTGCACAGGGGTGGCTGATTGTTACAGCGGTTTTGACAAACGCAAAAAAAACAAAACCCCACATGTGACCCCATTTCGGAAACGACACCCCTCACGGAATGTAATGAGGGGTGCAGTGAGAATTTACACCCCACTGGTGTCTGACGGATCTTTGGAACAGTGGTCCGTGAAAATGAAAACTTGTACAGCCCACTGGTCCAAAGATCTGTCAGACACCAGTGGGGGGCAAATGCTCACTGTACCCCTTGTTACGTTCCTCAAGGGGTCTAGTTTCCAAAATGGTATGCCATGTGTTTTTTTTTTTTGCTGTTCTGGCACCATAGGGGCTTCCTAATGGCGATATGCCCCCCGAGCAAAATTTGCTCTCAAAAAGCCAAATATGACTCCTTCTCTTCTGAGCATTGTAGTTCGCCCATAGTGCACTTCAGGTCCACTTATGGGGTACCTTCATACTCAGAAGAGAAGGGGTTACAAATATTGGGGAGTATTTCCTGCTATTAACCCTTGCAAAAATGTGAAATTTGGGGGGAAACACATTTTAGTGGAAATATATTTTTTTTTTTTTACATATGCAAAAGTCGTGAAACACCTGTGGGGTAATAAGGCTCACTTTATTCCTTGTTACATTCCTCAAGGGGTCTAGTTTCCAAAATGGTATGCCCTGTGTTTTTTTTTGCTGTTCTGGCACCATAGGGGCTTCCTAAATGCGACATGCCCCCCGAGCAAAATTTGCTCTCAAAAAGCCAAATATGACTCCTTCTCTTCTGAGCATTGTAGTTCGCCCATAGTGCACTTCAGGTCAACTTATGGGGTACCTCCATACTCAGAAGAGAAGGGGTTACAAATATTGGGGGGTATTTCCTGCTATTAACCCTTGGAAAAATGTGAAATTTGGGGGGAAACACACATTTTAGTGAAAAAAAATATATTTTTTTTTTCATATGCCAAAGTCGTGAAACACCTGTGGGGTATTAAGGCTCACTTTATTCCTTGTTATGTTCCTCAAGGGGTCTAGTTTCCAAAATGGTATGCCATGTGAGGGGTTTTTGCTGTTCTGGCACCATAGGGGCTTCCTAAATGCAACATGCCCCCCAAAAACCATTTCAGAAAAACGTACTCTCCAAAATCCCCTTGTCGCTCTTTCCCTTCTGAGCCCTCTACTGCGCCCGCCGAACAATTTACATAGACATATGAGGTATGTCCTTACTCGAGAGAAATTGGGCTACAAATATAAGTATACATTTTCTCCTTTTACCCCTTGTAAAAATTCAAAAATTGGGTCTACAAGAACATGCGAGTGTAAAAAATGAAGATTGTGAATTTTCTCCTTCACTTTGCTTCTATTCCTGTGAAACACCTAAAGGGTTAAAATGATGACTGAATGTCATTTTGAATACTTTGGGGGGGGTGCAGTTTTTATAATGGGGTCTTTTGTGGGGTATTTCTAATATGAAGACCCTTCAAATCCACTTCAAACCTGAACTGGTCCCTGAAAAATAGTGAGTTTGAAAATTTTGTGAAAAATTGGAAAATTGCTGCTGAACTTTGAAGCCCTCTGGTGTCTTCCAAAAGTAAAAACACGTCAATTTTATTATGCAAACATAAAGTAGACATATTGTATATGTGAATAAAAAATTTTTTAATTTGTAATATACATTTTCCTTACAAGCAGAGAGCTTCAAAGTTAGAAAAATGCAAAATTTTCAAATTTTTCATCAAATTTGCTGATTTTTCACCAAGAAAGGATGCAAGTATCGACAAAAATTTACCACTATGTTAAAGTAGAATATGTCACGAAAAAACAATCTCGGAATCAGAATGATAACTAAAAGCATTCCAGAGTTATTAATGTTTAAAGTGACAGTGGTCAGATGTGCAAAAAACGCTCTGGTCCTTAAGGCCAAAATGGGCTTGGTCCTGAAGGGGTTAAGATTGTCGTCTTCTGATCCCTATAACTTTATTTTTTCGTATCATGGGCTTTGTGAGGGCTAATTTTTTATGGCCATGATCTGTATTTTTTATCTGTACCATTTTTGTTTTGATGGGACTTTCTGATTACTATTTATTTTATTTCTGGTGTAGGAAGTGATGAAAAGTCAGCAATACGATTTTTACATTTACACCATTCATTTAGCAGTTTCACTAACCTAATATTTTGATTAACATAATGGCCCTGATTTACTAAGACTGTTGTGTAGCTTTCTTTGTGGGTTTTAATTCCCTACATTTTATTTTTTTTTTTACACATGCTCTGATCTGTCTGGATTTCATCAGCTCAAATCCACTACATTTTATGTGGAAACCTCAATATGTTGTTTTTTTTTTTTTTTTTTTTTTTTAAATATCGTGGACACACCCACTTTTTGACAACCACTTTTCCAGGCTGCCACGCCCTTTTTTGGGTTTTCTCCATAAAACGAACAGTTAGTCAGGTTTTTTTCAATTCTGGAGACAATTTTGGCACACATTCTGGTGCAGACAGAATTTCTGGGGCAATGCGCCAGAATCTGGTGCGCAACCCGACAAAACATGTTGGGTTTACAATAGTAAATCAGGACCAATATCTGATATTTTAGTTCAGACATTTCTCCCCCCGGCAATACCAAATATGGGTATTTTTGTTTACATTATTATTATTTTTTTATTTATTTATACTTTTAATATGGAAGGGCTTATTCATATTGAATAACACTTTTATTTTTATTTATTTTTATTCACTATTTTTTAGTCCCCATAGGAGACTATTGCATACCATTTGCAATTGCAAACACTTCAATGCTGTGCCATAGCATAAGATTGATCAGTGTCATTGGCACTCTGCTTCTAAAGTCTGCTGAAACAGACTGGATTAGCAGACATAAATGGGCACTCTTATTAAAACACATTTTTGCTATTGCACTCCTTATGGTAAATAAAAAATATTTCTAATATACTTTGGTTAAAAAAAAATGAAGTTTTCTATGTTTTATTTGTGCTTAAAAAAAGCTCAAGAGCCCATTTCCCCCCATCTCATACACAGACTTAGGACCGAAGTCCAAACACAGGAAGTGCAGCCTGGAGTGCTGAGGGGGTGTGTCCAAGTGCCCTCAGCACTCCAGGCTGCACTTCCTGTGTTTGGACTTCAGTCCTAAGTCTGTGTATGAGATGGGGGGGAAATGGGCTCTTGAGCTTTTTTAAGCACAAATAAAACATAGAAAACTTCATTTTTTTAAACAAAGTATATTAGACATATTTACCATAAGGAGTGCAATAGCAAAAAATTGTTTTAATGAGTTACCCTTTAAAGGTATTATCATAAATAGAAAAACAGAGCTAATTTCTTTTAAAAACAGCTCACCGTCTGTCCCCAGGTTGAGCTGCTGAACTACACCCAACCTGGAGACAGACAAGGAGAATTTTTTTTTTAAAGAAATAAACTGTTTTGCTATTCCTAGAAGAAAGAGGAAGAAAAATTAAATCAAGAATATGTCAGCATGCGAACTAGGATTAAGGGTCCATTGTTAGTATGAAGATATACCAGGTTATACTACAGAATTCAGAAGGCAAGATGGATATGTTCTTTCTTTGGGTGGAATTCTGCCAGACTGCATTGCCGTCTATGAGACAGAGAACCTCTGCGGGTTCCTACCGCCGATGATTTTGGCAGCACCTTTTACAAGAGTAATTCCGCCTGCTAAATGTCCGCAGTATGCTCAAGTCTTTACTGTTGATATAATCCTCGATCGGATACTGTTTACTTTCCTTGGTGTTGGTGAACAATAAACAGGAGATCATAAAGTGACACATAGAACAATCATTACATCACAGCGATCCTATGTACCTGGTCAATCTCTGGAAGTGACTTCTTGTAAGTAGGTCATGAAGATTGAATGGGCACTGTCATTAAACTTGATTTTTAATATTTCATTCCTTATGCCAAATTAATAACTTTTGTAATTGGCTTCCATTAAAAAGAAACAAAAATAAAGTTTGTTAGTTTTTCGGCTGTATACTTCTGGCCACCAGGGGTCTCCCGTCTTGGCCAGAACACATTCAGTCTGGTCAAAACTCAGGAAGTGTTTCTCTGCACTGAGCTTGATTGGCAGCTGCAAAGAGCCTCACTGAAAGCAGCTGCACAGATTAAAAGCTGAACAGAGCCTCACTGAAAGAATGATGTGAGGGCGGAAGTGGTCCCCAGCAGACTTCAGTGATGTCATGCCTGCTGGAAAACGCCCACTATGTGAGCAAGGTGAAAGGTAAAGATACACAGCTTTTTAAAGTTCTGAAATTTTTTCTAAGGGCGGGAGAAGTGTTAGGAGTAGTTAGGGAACATAGTTTAAGTTATTTTTGAAAAGTTTATTCAGTGACAGGTGCTCTTTAAGAGACCACAACAGTTCTATTAGGGACAGCTGTGCTGATGTGGTCTTCTGTGAGAACACCCCAATGCCATGGGTCAAGTCCTTGGTAAAAAAAAAAAAGTGTGGGAACTTGCCCAAGATTTCCACTCAATGCCTGCTCCTGCAGGACTCCTGCTAATAGGAACCGTGCTTCTGCTATGGAAAAAGTGCAGGACCTCCATTCCCATGCGTTCTTGCAGGACTTGAGCTCTGCCCAAAGCTGATTCAAAATTGTCCTGACATCATTTTCATTGGTTGTTATATGTTGAAATAAACCACAGTATGTCATCCAGTTCTCTTGTCTCAATAAGTCCTGTATGTCACAGAAGTTCTGGCTTCACGAAAAGCTGTAGAGATGAGTCTTTTTGGATATCCACAACCATGGAATCTTTGTAAATGCCAGATTTGTGATATCGGTTATGTTCCAAAAAATCACTAACAGTGCTACAGTTCCTCATAACACAAAAACTGTCTAGTGAGAATGCTGTGGAGAGTAGGTTGAAATTGAAATGAGGAAAAGTGGTCTTCTTGCTGTGAAAATTTGTCACTAAGCGATTCTCACATTTTGAGAGTTGAAGGTCCAAAAATCCAAATGCGTAAAGAGAAATAGTAGATGTTAGATGAATGTTCAAGTAATTTTGGTTCCAGGAGGAACTAAACTCAATACATTCCTCCCTAGAATCCTACCAGAAGAAGAGAACATCATTGAAAAGAGGTAATAATGAAGAAAGAAAGAGGTTGGCTTAGGAGGGGCACACTATGCTCCCATGGCGGTACCATAGACCTGAAGGTAATATCTATTGTCAAATGTAAAATAGTTATGTTGTAAGACAAAATTCAATAAATCAATAAGAAAGGAACCAATTTTAATCACTATGGGGGAGATTTATCAAAACCTGTCCAGAGGAAAAGTTGCTGAGTTGCCCATAGCAACCAATCAGATCGCTTCTTTCATTTTTAAAAAAGGCCTCTGAAGAATGAAAGAAGCGAGCTGATTGGTTGCTATGGGCAACTCAGCAACTTTTCCACTGGACAGGTTTTGATAAATCTCCCCCTATATGTTTGATGAAAGTCTAAATAAAAGAGTTAGAGTAAAGCGACAGGGCATCTAAGGTAATAAGCAGGACATTATCTGGTAACCTCAATTTCTGCATAGGCTGGACAAGTTGGATAGCGTCACGACAATCCCATAGACTTACATTGTAAGTTGGTCTGGCGTAGTGCGCTCTTCTCCCTGCTGGTTCTAGCTATCAGTCGGGGTCTGAACACTTAGACCCTGTCCGATCAAAGCTTTCCATTCCACCAGGGAAGCACGTGGACACAACTAGGAGAGGAATAATGGAAATATGTGAAGGTCAGAGGATGCAGGTGAAAACACAAGGTTCAAGTCCCACTCGTCTAAGGAGACGGGGGAAGGAGGGGGGGTTTTGAGGAGCCTCTCACTGCCAGCACTATGTAAATGAACTCTGCGGCAAGGCTCAATCCTGGATGCTGCTGCCTGCAGGGCTACATTGCTTCCCCCAGCTGCAAACACTATAGCAGCTGCCGGGGGCCCTCTACAGGACGGGGGGCCCTGGCAATTGCCCAGTTTGCCATGCCCTAACGCCGACCCTGGTTGTAGCTGTGTTTGACCTTTTTTAGGAGTTTTAAAAAAATATTGTAGTGTCTTTGCATGTATGTATACTTTTTGCTGGTAAAACTATAATTTTATATATATATATATATATATATATATATATATATATATATACATCCACTATACAGTTGGTGTTTCACCCTTGTTTGCCTTTTAAGTTATGCCCTTGAGTACTATCCGTAACGCCCTTGAGTACCATGAAAAAACATCACTTTCCTTTCTTCAACTCTTCCAATATATAAAGTCTCTTCTAAAAAACCTCACTCTGCTCAGCCCCCTCCAACATAGAGTCACATTTGGCATTCAGTTTCGTTTCTCTTTCTTCACCAGCATAAGTATTTATTTTTTTAGGCACACTGCTATTCTATTCTGTTATGATCAAGGTACACAGCACTGTTATCCTTACGCTCTTCCCTGAAAGGCTAGACACAACGCTAAACGTGAAAAATGGATGAAATATGCAGAGAAGGTAAGAATCTGTAGTAGTTAGGAATAGAGGCATATTTATACAGGCTTATAGTTGTGGGGGTATCTGTGGTGATTATGGTGGCATAGGTCAGGCATTTGTGGCAGTCACAATGTCATTGAGAGTCTATTGTAGTTATCCTACCATTTGGGCATTAGTGGTGGTCCCAATGCCAAGGGGTTGTTCAGGGTGTTGATGGCAGTGACTCTGCCATGAGATCACTGTTGTATACTCAACAAGGGCCATGTGAAGAAATTGCAAGCCAACTATAATGAAATAAAATTACATAAATATGGAATTTGTCTCTCTTGTTTTGCCTTTCTGGGCAGGTACTATGCTGTACTCAATTGTTACATGTTCTGTATTTCAGGAAGAACCAATAAAAGAGGTCATGACCAGGACACATCAGATTTACCACCATCCAAGAACCCTAAGATTTTGTATACTATAAAAATACATCCCTCCTACTACTTCTTCGATCCGCCTTCATACATGAAGCCTTCAAAACTGGGTTATTTCTCTCTGGATGTTACCATGGTGATGCCCGACGCCTCCGCTATCTTAGTCCCCCCACAGGGATGGATAGTGGAGGAGCTTCCCTTGGTTGGGATCTGATGGATGGATATGAGGATCGCTACATACCGTTTAACGATGACCAAAAAAATGGGACTTGAGCCTATCTTAACATGGGGGAAAAACAACAGGGGGCTCTTGCAAGGCAATGGAGGCTCTAATAGCAACAGATATGTAACATGGGAGGAGATGGAGATTTATTGTGTCTCTATATATATAATTGGATACTGTATGAAAACTTTTACAAGAAACGTCTTGTTGCCCAAAACAACCGGAGGACTATTTTCAATTTTCTAGTTCATGTCAGTAGTGAAGGGGGGGGGGATACTTTTCGTCAAACCGCCCACTGGAAGTAAAGTGACAGATGCCACGCCCTCTTTTCTAACAGAGCCTCACTAGGCCACGCCCCTTTGTGACATCATGCAACACCCCAATTCCCTGCACAGCTTTACCCCACTTTCTCCCACAGGCACTGACGTAATCTCCTAATTTTATATCAGGTTTTCAACAACTACACAGAATGTTATATAAATAATGATATCACATTATATAGAAACAGATGCTTTTTATGGTATATTCACACATGTAGATGTAATCTGATAATCCATCATTACAGCTGAATACTTTGTTTATAAAATATGTGGCTATATCAATGAATAGAGATGCCTCTACGTAAGGGAACTTGAATTATTTTAGTGTGGGATCTAAAAACATATCATTTATAGCACCGTACATTGCATAATATTAATACCGCCTTCTAATATAGCGTTCCATGACCCATAAAATTAAGAACACACCTAATATTGTGCACCAGCAGTCATAACATGAATACCACCACCTAAAATGTTTCAACAGCCATAATATTAATACCGCCTTCTAATATAGCGATCCATGACCCATAACATGAATACCACCACCTAATATATTTCAGCAGCCATAATATTAATACCGCCTTCTAATATAGCGATCCATGACCCATAACATGAATACCACCACCTAATATATTTCAGCAGCCATAATATTAATACCGCCTTCTAATATAGCAATCCATGACCCATAACATGAATACCACCACCTAATATATTTCAGCAGCCATAATATTAATACCGCCTTCTAATATAGCGATCCATGACCCATAACATGAATACCACCACCTAATATATTTCAGCAGCCATAATATTAATACCGCCTTCTAATATAGCGATCCATGACCCATAACATGAATACCACCACCTAATATATTTCAGCAGCCATAATATTAATACCGCCTTCTAATATAGCAATCCATGACCCATAACATGAATACCACCACCTAATATATTTCAGCAGCCATAATATTAATACCGCCTTCTAATATAGCGATCCATGACCCATAACATGAATACAACACCTAATATTGTGCCCCATCAGTCATAACAGGAATACCACCGCCTAATATGTTTTCAGCAGCCATAATATTAATACAGCCTTCTAATATAGAGATCCTTGACCCATAACATTAATACCACCCTCTAATATTGTGACCCATGAGCTGTATATAATATTAATACTACGGCCTGATATTATGTCTCACCAACCATAATATTAATACCACTGCTTCATATTGTGTCTCTAGGTTGAAGTCTTTTTTCAACCTTACAAACTGTTATAATGTTTTCATTTGGAGCATTCCGGGTTTTGTTTTCTTTCTTTGTAAACAATGATATTCTCAAAGTTCACAATTTACAGTTACAGTTATTTTACACCGCTCTATAAGTGCTTTAGGTACTGTATACATGACAAAGATTCAGGACCTCATTGAACACTAAACAATAATATACATAGCAACAAGGTACTGTTCCAAATGTAAGGAAAAAATATATCCAATCATACATATATTGCTAACATATAAACTAAAAGAAAATACTATATTGATGATGTTATATAATTATAATACATAAATAATTCCATTTATTATTATCAGTGACAGTAATAATAATAACATGATACATTTATCAAAACATTTCATAGAATAAGAGATTTTATTTTGTACATTTGTAAAGTTAAATACCATTTACAGGAATAAGGTAATACTAACTCTTAATATTGTGCCCCAGCACCCATAACATGAATACCACACCTAATATTGTGCCCCATCACCCATAACATGAATAACACACCTAATATTGTGCCCCATCACCCATAACATGAATACCACACCTAATATTGTGCCCCATCACCCATAACATGAATAACACACCTAATATTGTGCCCCATCACCCATAACATGAATAACACACCTAATATTGTGCCCCATCACCCATAACATGAATAACACACCTAATATTGTGCCCCATCAGTCATAACATGAATAACACACCTAATATTGTGCCCCATCAGTCATAACATGAATACAACCGCCTAATATGTTTCAGCAGCCATAATATTAATACCGCCTTCTAATATAGAGATCCATGACCCATAAAATTAATAACACTGCCTAATATTGTGACCCATGAGCTATAATATTAAAACTATGGTCTGATATTATGTCCTACCTCCATGTCTTGCGTTCCCGGACCGACATGTGAGACAATTAAGTTACTAATTTTATTGTTCTTCTTCCTATATATACGTATTGTGGTCATTCATTCTTTGTGAACCTAATGAAGACGCCAACTCGGACGTTGAAACGCGTTGTTCGAATAAATTTATTTTTTACTGTATCTCGCTACTGCCTGAGTGTCCTTGGGACTACTGCTGCTAATCACCTGTTGCGCCATTTAAATCCCTGAGTGGTTGGAGGCTTTATTATTGTATCTTGACACCTAATTCCTGGTGGTGGGATCGGCTGCATGGTGGAACCTCTACTTACATGCTGACATCAGTGTTGTGCCTTACTGGTAGCACAACCTACGGGGTGAGCAATTTTCTTACTATTTTGTTTGAGATTTTCACCCTAATTTATTGCACTACGGAGCGCTCTGTGGTTTCTTGTCTTATGTACCTTTTTGTCCGTGGAATCCTTGAAGGCAATGGCATCTGCCAGTGGCAGTGTAGTCGCCTTAGAGATCCGGGAGATTGGTCGATCCACTGAGGGAGGGGAAACCACCTTAGTGACAAGGTCCTTGTCAAATGGATAACGTTCTTGAATCGTCTTGATTCCTGGGAACCTCTTGTCTGGATGTTTCCATGCAGATTCCAGAATGGCGTCAAAGTCAGCGTGAGAGCTGAACCTTTGAGGTGCTGGCTTAGCACGATGAAATTATACTCCTGGAGTGGCATCCGAAGATCCTGGGTCCTCTAAGTGAAAGGTGTCTCTTATGGCGGTTACCAATGAGTTCACCGTTTCAGCTGAATCCGAGCGGTCCTTTGAGTCAAATGCCGGCTCGGAAGCCTCTTCCGCCAGTTCACCAGGAGAATGTGAACGAGATGAGGCAGTCCTGGAGGGGGGCGACCCTGAAACGGTACGCGGCTCTGGCGTGGCAGAGCGGCGACTCCGAGAACGTCTTCTGGAGGAGCGACGTTTGTGCCCAGATGACAGGGGGGGCGGGATCCACGAGGGGGACGGCCATGTCTATCTGAAGACTCAATGGAAGAGTCAGACGAGGCACCCCTAGTAGGCTTGTGAGAGCGTGAAGCATGTGGAGATGAGGAGCGGGCCCTCTCAGAGGCCCTGCGCAGGGTAGACCCCTTCAAGGTGGACACCACCTCCCGGGAGGCCTCAGCCACCGAACGGGAAACTTGGGTCAAGTCAGCCATATACTGGGTCAGGGAAGAAACCCAGGCTGGTGGAGCGGCTGAATCCACTGAAACCGAAAGGGGATCAGGGGGTATCAGGGGGTCTGGGGGAGCTGTGGAGCAGGCTGGGCAAGTGGGCTCAGCAGAGCCAGGCATCTTGGTATTAAAATAAGTCACTGACGTCAGGAACTTTCTCACCCTAGTCTGTGTCCCCTGGCAGCTGCGGTGAGGAGAACCCGGCTCCGTGCAGCTAGAGTGACAGAAACAGGCCAGCCAATAGCTGAGAGGGGCGTGCCTGAAGCAGAGGCACTAACTAATTGGCCCCTCCTAACTGAAAATCGCGCCCACGGCGCTGATTGGAGGCTACTTCGTGCCTCTGAAGAGCTCCGACAGCCCTGTGGGCAGAGCTACAAACTGGCCGAGATGAAGCTGTAATGGCGCCCGCTCCTTGTCCCGAGCGCACATGTCAGCCGCATATGCGCTCGGGGGAATAGAGCGGGCGGCCTATACGCCGGCAGAGAGATGGCCAGAGAAAATGAAAGTAAGCCGGCGCTCAGAGCGCCCGGCCCGTACAAGCGCCACAGCTGTCAGCCGCATATAAGGAGCTGGAGTCAAAGTAACCACACACACACACAGAGTGAAGTAAAACACAGATTACATGCCCCCAAAAATGCCACTGCTCCCCCAGACAAAAAAGTCCAGCCACTGTATAAGCCAGCCCTATAACCTGAAAAGGTGGGCCAAAAACAGGGGGTCTCCAGAGGTTGCAAGTCCGCACCTAAGGAGAAAGGGGGAAATTACTCACCTCAGTCAGAAGAACTTACCTAATGGAGTCTTCAGTGAAGTCTTCAGTCAGCTTTTGTCACCTGCATCACGCCTGGCTGCTATGCGCGTGTGAGGCGAGCAGGTAAATAGGGGGACCCGAACCCATGAGGTACCAACCCAGGCACTGACTGTTGGCGAGGGGGGGTGAACAGCGCATATACGCAATGTCTGTGCCCTCTTACTCGCAATGGGGAAACAGGGAACCAGAGTCCCTGAGTCCCCACCTGAAAACAGGAAAGAAAAAGGAATAAAAAACTAACACGTCCCTATGCTAGGAAAACAAAAAATCAGAAGACCTGGTCTGGAGAATTCCAGACCATGTCCACCTCCTTCAGACACTAAGCTTAAACTGATTACCTCAGGGCTTGAAGGCGGGTATATCCTGCTGGGAGGAGCCGACTTTTTTTATTACCATAGTGTCACACCTCCTAGAGACAGCAGCATACACCCACGGTCTGTGTCCCCCAATGGAGCCGATAGAGAAAACATCATACATAGAGCGATGAGCATATGTATGTGCAGTAAGAAATATCTTTGGCAGCGCATGCACAGTGAAAGGTACCAACAAGCCTATACATAAATCCACACGTGTGAACGTGAATTCAACCGGGGAGCACGTGGACACAACTAGGATTGAAGGAGAGAAATAATGGAAATACGTGGAGGTCACAGGATGTAGGCGAAAACACAAGGTTCAAGTCCCATTTGTTCATCCCATGAGTCAAAGAGTGCAGACAGATCTGATATCTCAGACCAATTCACAGTATCGAGAAATTCTGTGAATAATAGGAGAGCATCCTCCATTATCTATAGTGTTCTCAGGACATGTGCTTACCAGAGGTGAGTATGTTCATAACAGCCCCCATAGAGTAGTTAGGACCCCATGGTGTTCCCATATAGTAGTTTGCCCCACACACTGCCACTTTATAGTGGTTAGGCCCCCACACTGTACCTATATAGTATAGTCCCCCTCTGTGTCCCTACATAGTAGACAGGCCCCTTTATGCCCCATATAGTAGTTAAGTCACCCACACTGCCATCATTTAGTAATTAGTCCTCTCACACAGCCCCATATAGTATAAACCCCCTTTGTGCCACCACATAGTAGACAGGCCCCTCTGGGCCATCATACAGTAGTAAGGCCCTCCGGTGCCCCCATATAGTAGTTAGGCCACCTACACGGGCCATATATGTGGCAACCTAAAAAATAGGCCTGGCCCTCTCCTCTTCTCTGACCTTTTTTAATGTGGACAGCCAGCAGCAAATACGCTGCCTGCATCGGAAGTCCTGCCAGCCCCTATTTAATAGCTCAACAGTGTGTTTGTCTTGAAGACACATACACAGTTTAAGACTGCGCTCACTCGGGAATCTAGCAAATGTGTCCCAGATACCCGAGTTGGCCCCCTTTCCCTTGCGTGTTCAATCTTGGCCACATCCCTTGTGACTGTGATCGCTACACCATTTTTTTTTTTTCAGTTTTACAACAGATATTACTTTACACAATAAATAAAACATCATAGATTGAATATTAAAATAAAAGCTGAATTATGTACCAAGTTCCAAAGGAAGCCAAGTATATCAGCATAGTTATAAATAATAATAAAACAAGTTTATAACATTTGCAGCGAAGGATTGTAGATATTTGTATAAATGTCCGGATTACTTCCACACTCCTTTTTATTTAGTAAGGATAAACTAGATGTCAAAAAGATAAAATACCCTAAAGTTATTGTGATCAAATATCTAGAAGGGATCATGTGATATCAGGAAATTTATATAACCCTTTTTCCATCGTTTATCGTTACACCCTTGAGTACCATGTAAGAACATCACTTTCCTTTCTTAAACTCTTCCAATATATAAAGTCCCTTGTGAAAACCTCACTCTGCTCAGCCCCCTCCAACATAGTCACATTTGTCCCTCAGTTTCGTTTCTCTTCCTTATCCAGCATAAGTATGTATGCAGACACACTGCTATTCTATTCTGTGATGACTAAGGCACACAGCACTGTTATCCCGAGGCTCTTCCCCAAAAGGCCACACCTTTTACTTGCCAGAAACAACTCTATTCTAGACACGACAACAACACCACTACCGCAGTTCCATTCTAGACACAACCCTAAACGGGAAAAATGGATAAAGGTAAGAAATTTGTAGTAGGGATATATTAATATAGGCTGATATTTTCTCACATGCTGGGAGAATCTATGTGGGGGTATCAGTGGTGATTATGGTGGCATAGGTCAGACATATGGTGGAAGTGGCAATGTCATTGAGAGTTTATTGTAGTTTCCCTGCCATTTGGGCATTAGTGGTGGTCCCAATGCCAAGGTGATTGTTTAGGGTGTTGATGGCAGTGACTCTGCCATGGGATCACTGTTGTATACTCTCTTATACAGGGACCTTTTGGCCGCCCAACAAGGGCCATATGAAGAAACTGCAAGCCAAATATAATTATATAAAATTACATAAATATGGAATTTGTCTCTCTTGTATTGCCTTCAATTTCTGTACTTATTTGTTACATGTTCTGCACCTCAGAAAGAACCGATAAGAGAGGCCGTGACCAGGACACATCAGATTTTCCATGGTCCAAGGACCCTAATAATTCGTCTACTTTAAAAACACATCCCTCCTACTACTTCTTCGATCCGCCTTTAAACAGGAAGCCTTCGGAAATGGGTTATTTCTCTCTGGATGGGAAAGGATGTTACCATGGTGATGCCCGACGCCTCCGTTATTTTATTCCCCCCGCAAGGATGGATAGTGGAGGATCTTCTCTTGGGTGGGATCTGAGAGACGGATTTGAAGATCGCTATGTACCATGTAACGAGGACATAAAATTGGGACTTGAGCCTATCTTAACATGGGTGAAAGACAACAGGGGACTCTTGCAAGGGAATGGAGGCTCTAATAGCAACAGGTATGTAACATGGGAGGAGATGGGTATTTATTTTGTGTGTATATATATGATTAGACAATATATAAACATGTGGCCTTGTGTATGAAAACTTTTACACAAAAAGTCTTGTTGCCCCAACACAACCAGAAGGCTAATTTCATGTTCATGGTCATGTCCACTGTGGCAAAGTCAGCAGTCCTTCACCCCACCCAAAACGTTCCCAACAGGCAATAATACAGTACGTGATACCAGAGCAACCTTAACCTCAACATTCGGAGGATTGAGATAGCTCTCCTGGTACAAACGTGGGGGGCAATGATGACCACGATGCAAGGTTAAGGGAAACTATCTTTACTGAGGCAGGAATGTTGTTAAATCCTTCACAGTACAGATTTGGTGCAGGAGGAAGTGCAGAGTGAAACCTGTCACCTTACTGGGATTTGTAGTTGCTGCTACTGCAGACTTGAGATTAATGACAGCCCACTCTGAATTGACTCTAATGACAGCCCACTCTGAATTGACTCTAATGACAGCCCACTCTGAATTGACTCTAATGACAGCCCACTCTGAATTGATTCTAATGACAGCCCACTCTGAATTGACTCTAATGACAGCCCACTCTGAATTGACTCTAATGACAGCCCACTCTGAATTGACTCTAATGACAGCCCACTCTGAATTGACTCTAATGACAGCCCACTCTGAATTGACTCTAATGACAGCCCACTCTGAATTGACTCTAATGACAGCCCACTCTGAATTGACTCTAATGACAGCCCACTCTGAATTGACTCTAATGACAGCCCACTCTGAATTGACTCTAATGACAGCCCACTCTGAATTGATTCTAATGACAGCCCACTCTGAATTGACTCTAATGACAGCCCACTCTGAATTGACTCTAATGACAGCCCACTCTGAATTGACTCTAATGACAGCCCACTCTGAATTGACTCTAATGACAGTCCACTCTGAATAGGAGCTGAACTTCACCTGAGTGTTCTGTGGCTGTAGATTTTAGGTTTCTTCTCCTTACGCCTCCTCAGACTTCTCCTCACACTGTTACTTCACACTGTACCTCAGCTGGAGTACAACTCAACACTGACTAGCTCCCCCCCCCCCCCCCCTACACTACATAAGGATAATGTTCCCATTGGGGCATCAGGGTCCACCTGGATAACACTGCAAAGCTTCCTTAAAGGACAACTGTAGTGCAATATAACTTATCCCCTATCCAAAGGATAGAGGATAAGTTATACATCGCAGGGGGTACAAGCACTGGGCCCCCCCGTAATCTCCTGGACAGGGCCACGACAGTCTGCAGGAAGTGCAGTTTTGTCCCCAGCAGAAAGCCGCGGCAGACACTCCACCTCCATGTATCTCTATGGGGTACATGGAGGGGGAGTGTCGGCCACTAGGTCATGCGGGATGGAACACCCCCTTTCCAGCATACTGCCGCGGCCCCGTCCAGGAGATCGCGGGGGGGGGGGGCCCAGTGCTCGGATAGGGGATAAGTTATATTGCACTACAGATGTCCTTTAAAGAGACATTAACATAATTAATTATAACATAGCAGAAAACACATTACATATTACAACAGAACAGCATAGAGTAGTGGGCCCAGAACAGTGACACCAGAGGCACCTAAGGCAACATTTAGCCAACAAGACAACATCCTGTACTGGGACACCATAAATTAATACAGGCAGGGAGTCTAATATCAGAATAGCAATAGTTTCCTAATTTCATTGTCTGTCCTGTTTCTAGGCCGGTGGACCAAGACTTTGTCACCAGGCGGGGTCTCCTAAGTAAGATCATGTGCACCCCATATGAGCCCTATGATAACTGGACTCTGGCTGTAACTCTTTTTAAGGGGACCCTGTATATCGATAACAGGGAGACTGCAGATGCTTACAAGAAGAGGAAAGGGAGGACTCAGGACCAGGCAAAGTTAATGTACGGTGGATATAAGTTTGAGAGCTACTTGTGTGCAGGTAGGTCTATTTCCATCACCTCTTGCTTAGCTGATATAATGCACTGATATATTACATTACAAAGTATGAGGACATATGTGGAACTGGACTGTCTCCTAGTGATGTCTCCTTTATTGAACTATCTTTTGTAAATACAGTCCCTAGTACATGTGCGGAGGTTCATCTTTTTAGCAGTAGTGGCAGTAAGATGTATGTGGGGAATGTTAGGAAGATTATGTACTCCTCTAGCCTTATGCTGATGTAAGGGAAAACCATCCTGAAATGCTTCACTTAAAGGGGTACTCCGCCCCTAGACATCTTATCCCCTATCCAAAGGATAGGGGACAAGATGTCTGATTGCGGGCGTCCCACCGCTGGGGACCCCCGCGATCTTGGCTGCGGCACCCCAGACATCCGATGCACGGAGCGAACTTCGCTCCATGCAGAATGACTGGTGATGCGGGGCAGAGGCTCCTGATGTCACGGCCACGCCCCCTCAAAGCAAGTCTATGGGAAGGGGCGTGACAACCATCATGCCCCTTCCCCCTTCTTCACGAGCCTCTGGCGCTGCACCCGAAGCTCTATACGAATGCTAGGTGTAGCAGGGAGATCGTTGGGGTCCCCCCTTTGTATAGGAGATAAGATGTCTAGGAGCGGAGTAACCCTTTAAGGGATTTTCATTGGTTGGCTCCCAGTAGGCTAAAACATGTAGAAATAAAGTACTCATTATACCTGAGCTGCAGTGTCCACTGCGGGATGCAGATCTTTTAGAAAACATGTGGTAGCCACAATGCTCTGGCCTCAGCCTGAAGTCGTGCAGGTACCAGAAATGCAAAGAGACATTTATCCACAATGCTCTGGCCTCAGCCTGAAGTCGTGCAGGTACCAGAAATGCAATGAGACATTTATCCACAATGCCTTACAAATTACTGCTTTTTGGAGAGGATTTCCTTGGAGATGATTGATATCCCTTTAGATAGGACTGAGGGAAATCATGGAGATGAATAGGCAATATGCTGGGGTCCAATAATAATCTCCATGTGGTCCCTGGCATGAATTGAGGTCTAGCTGTGGAGGAGAGGAAACAGATCACTAAATGATAGAGCAAAGGCAGATACTATACTTAAAGGGGTATTCCGGGCAAAAACATCTTATCCCCTATCCAAAGGATAGGGGATAAGATGTCTGATCGCGGGGGACCCCCGCGATCTCCCTGCAGCAGTTTCGGAGATGGGGACGTGACGTCACGCCTCGCCCCCTCCATTCATGTCTATGGGAGGGGCCGTTGCGGCCGTTATGCCCCCTCCCATAGAAATGAATTGAGGGGGCGTGGCGTGACAGAATAGCTCAGTAACATATAGGAAAGAGTCCAGGTGGGTAGAAATATATGTATATATAAGTGTTTCCCATCCAGGGTGCCTCCAGCTATAGCAAAACTACAACTCCCAGCATGCCCGGACAGCCGTTGGCTGTCCGGGCATGCTGGGAGTTGTAGTTTTGCAACAACTGGAACCACCCTGGTTGGGAAACACTCATATATACAGTATACATACATTTTTCAATGTCATCTTTTGTGGCATTGCGTCAAATATTATATATGCCATAATAATACATTATAAATTATTATTTTCATGCTGGTGAGTTTGTGCATTATATTTATTGTGTAAAAGTAGGTATAACTTATATGGTTTTTTTTTTTTATTGTGAATTCCTGTCTGCACACATAAGAGTTAAAAGTTTATAGCCTATAATAGTTTATAGCGTTCTTGGTACATTGCTCGAGAGAAACGAAACTTACTGTCTGGGAATACATCTAACTAATTCCAGCTCTAACAGATTGTCTTCAATGTGTAAAAGGGGTATGCCGAGATTATTTTTTATTTTACTGTACTACAGGGGCTGTAAAGTTAGTGTATTTCATAATATAGTGTCTATAGCTGTGTTTAACCCCTTTGGGACATGGGTTTTTATTTTTTTGCACTTTAGTTTTTTCCTCTTCGTCTTCTAAAAGCCATAACGCTTTCAATTTTCCTCTTACAGACCCATACGATGGCTTGTTTTTTGCGCCACCAACTGTACTTTGTAATAACATCACTCTTTTTACCACCAAATTTACAGCGAAATGAAAAAATATATATTTTTGGGAAGAAAAAAAAAAAGAAGCAATTTAGCAAACTTTGAAGGCTTCTGTTTCTACTCAATGCAGTTTTCGGTACAAATGAGAGGTTATACCTATTCTCTAGGTCGATACAATTAGAATGATACCCATTTATAGGTTTTGTTTTATTTTCCTATTTTTTTTAAATTATACATTTTTGAATGAAAATCGGTACGTTTAAAATTGGCCTCTTCTGACCCCTATAACTTCTTTATTTTTCCATATAGGGGAACATATGAGGGCTAATTTTTTTGGGTCATGGTCTTTCATTTTTAGTGATACCATTTTTTTCTCATCCAAAAATATGCAATTCAAAAAGATGCAATTTGGTATTTTTTTTTTATTTTTTTTACTGTGGTTAAATCAACATGATATTTTAATAGTTCGGACATTTACGCATGCGGCAGTACCACATATGTTTATTTTTTTTTTACATAATTTTGTTTTAAAAAAGTGAAAAGGGGGTGATTCAAACTTTTATTAGGGTAGGGGTTAAGTCACATTTATTAACTTTTTTACAGTTTTTTTTGTCCCCATAGGAGACCATTACATGCAATCTTCAGATTGCAAACATTGATCAATGCTGCACCATAGGAGAGCATTGATCAGTGTTATTGGTTCTCCATTGCTCCAGCCTGAAATAACTGGACGAAGGATAGGAGCGCCGATCAGACGGCAGGAAAGGAGGTAAGAGACTTCCCTCCGTCCGTACAGCTGATCAGGACATTGCGGTTTCCCCGTGATGGTCCTGATCACCTCCGCTGAGCTTCCGGGAATAGATTTCGGCACTTTTAGATGCTGTGATCAACTTTGATCGCAGCGTCTAAAGAGTTAATGCCAGGCATCAGCCTAAACGGCGATGTCCGGTATTAGCCACGGGTTCTGGCTGCTGATAGCAGCTGAGACCATACGGGTATGATGCAAGCTCAGCTCCAGAGGTCGCTTCATAACCCTACAGTGCCGCAGCGCCATTCATAAACAGCGTTCTGCAGAAAGGGGTTAATGGTTGGTCTCGCAATTCTTATGTGATCTTGCACGGATGTTCACTTCTAACAGCATACAAAATTAATGTTGTCTCAGGTATTCCCCAGGATGCAGTGTGGCCCCAAAACATTACATCACTAGTCAGGTGTTGGCAGTGCTTCAATGGGTGGAGCGTCCTTTGGGTGGGAGATAATTCTCCACAGGGCTGAAGAGAATTGTAGTTTCAAGCACAGCATACATGGAAGGGAGCCTAGCTGTGCTGCAATGGGTGGGGTGGTTGATGTACACGAGGGAGATAAGTCACCTCCCACCTCAAAACAAGGGATCCTGGGGATTGTAGTTGGGGGGGAGCACATAAACAGGAAATAGCCAGTTCACGCAAACAAAGCAGCATCGTTATGGGGGACACAGGACATGGCCATTTACCACCAACACAAGCAAAGATCCTTGGTAATCATGTCCATTACTGTCTGGCAGGTAAGTATTAAAGTCCCCTAGATATATCTGATCATGGGGGAACCTGGCCGCTGGGACCCCTGTGATTTCCGGGTCGGCAGTGCAGAGTGACGACCCGTGCCAGTGTCATCCTGCACGGAGCGGAGTTTGCTCCGTGCAACAGATGACTGGGTTGCCGCGGCAGAGATCGCGAAGGTCCCCACCTATCAGACCCCAGCGATCAGACATGTTATACCCTATCCTTTAAAGGGGTACTCCGGCGCTAAGACATCTTATCCCCTATCCAAAGGATAGGGGATAAGATGCCTAATCGTGGGGGTCCCGCCGCTGGGGACCACTGTGATCTTCCACGCCGCACCCCGTTAGAATCACGCTCCGGGTCTGATTACTGGCGATCACGGGGATGGAGCATAGTGACGTCACGCTCCGCCCCCTCAATGCAAGCCTATGGAGGGGGCGTGACGGCCGTCATGCCCCCTCCCATAGACTTGTATTGAGGGGCGGGGCGTGTCATCACAGGCTGGGTGGAGTTGTGGCGTAACGCTCTTCCGCTCGCATGGTCGGGATCCGAAGCCTCCAGCGTTGCTGGAATCCGTTGAGGTGGGTGCTGCAGCCGAGATCCCGGGGTCCCCAGCAGCGGGACCCCCGCGATCTGACATCTTATCCCCTAGCCTATGGATAGGGGATAAGATGTCTAGGGGTGGAGTACCCCTTTAAGGCCAATGTGGTGACTGGGCAGTCAGACCCCTGCAATGTCCTACCTCTGTTTCTTCTCTTGGGAGAATATATTCAGTTATATTCAGTTAAGCAGTTAATATTCTTAATTCTTATTAATCTAAAATGATTTTATTCATTTATTCATACATCATGTATGAATGTTTAGTTATAATGTTTGAATGGATCGCTATAAAAGCTGTGCAACCACCTAATAAATCAGAGATCCACTTCTTCACTCCATGGAAGTGTGTGATGGGTAGTTCTTACACTATATATTATGCTATGATTTCTTTTTAGTTAGACCACTGCTGGGACCCTTCGAGTAGATGGTCTCCCAAATTTTTTTTCAGAAATTGTGACAATTATTATTATTATTTTTTGGCTAGCCTTTAAGTTTATAGGGTTTATCCAGGCTTAAGTGTATAAAGTGATTAGTAGTAGAAATCTCATCTTTAAAGGCAGTAAGTGATGGCTACGATCAGTAACCGGGCACTCGCTGCTAATGTTGATCACAAATCTAAAAGAATAAATGACAGGTGCAGGTTCTTTGCTGGTGCGTAATTACGGGGGTCCAATGAGGTATAATGGAGGCAGAGATCCCCTTACCCAGTTTCCTGCCACCGGATCATCGCTCCTATGATATAGCCTGGCAAAGCCAGACTGTATTAGTAGGGCACCGAGCTCACTGTGCAATGCTGTGCAATAGCATAGCATTGTACAGTGAATGCAATCCAATGATTGTGTATAATGATCCCTTATGATGACTTAAAATGTAAAATAAAAATTTTAAAATGTTTTAAAATTATATAAAATGTAAATGTAAGATCATCCCCTTTTCATATTTTACCAAAAAAAAAAAAGAATTGGTATCGCCACATGTGAAATTGTCTGAACTATTAAAATATGTTTAAGATCCTGTATGGTGAATGGCGTAAACGTAAAAAAAATTACAAACAACAGAAAAGCTGATTTTTGGTCACTCCATCGATGCAAAAAATAAAATAAAATAAAAAGTGATAAAAAGGTTCCATCAAAACTAAAATGATACAGAAAAAAACTACACATCAGGATTAAAAAATAAGCCTTAATACAGCCCAGTATTTAGTTAGGTCAAAATAAAGTTATAGGGTTCAGAATTGGAAGATTTTAAGCATACTGATTTTGATAAAAGAGTTTGACTTTTATTAGTACAATAAGGAAAAAAAAACTATATATAAATTGGGAATCGTTTTAATTGTACTGTCCCAATTTTACTGTAAAGTTTCAGGCAAATACTGAAATTCAAATTACTGAAGCAAATAAACAAGGCAGCAAATCAGAACGAGGTGATAATAATGGGGGACTTTAACTATCCTGATATAAACTGGAGACTGAGACCTGTGAATCTCATAAACGAATCAGGTTTCTGACTATAACTAAAGACAATTATCTGTCCCAAATGGTGCAGGGCCCGACCAGAGGGGGCGCCCTACTAGACTTAATATTAACCAACAGACTCGACCAGAGGGGGCGCCCTACTAGACTTAATATTAACCAACAGACCTGACCAGAGGGGGCGCCCTACTAGACTTAATATTAACCAACAGACCTGACCAGAGGGGGCGCCCTACTAGACTTAATATTAACCAACAGACCTGACCAGAGGGGGCGCCCTACTGGACTTAATATTAACCAACAGACCTGACCAGAGGGGGCGCCCTACTAGACTTAATATTAACCAACAGACCTGACCAGAGGGGGCGCCCTACTGGACTTAATATTAACCAACAGATCTGATAGAGTAACTGATGTGCAAGTTGAAGGACACCAAGGAAATAGTAACCATAATATAATACATTATAACTTGTTCTTCAATAAGGGAATCTCTCGAGGGGCCACAAAAACAATGAACTTTAGGAAGGCAAAGTTCGATCAACTCAAAGAAGCCCTTAACAATATAAAATGGGATAATGTCCTCAAAAAATATGAATACTGACACTAAATGGGAGACTTTTAAAAATATCTTAAATTCTCACTGTAAGATGTATGTATGGGAATAAAAGGGTCAGAAATAAAAGAAAACCAATATGGATGAATAAAAACGTTAAGGTTGCAATAAATGACATAAATAAAGCATTTAAACTACTAAAAACAGGACGGCAGTGAAGAAACATTAAAAAGCTATAGAGAAAAATGTAGAATATGTTAAAAACAGATAAAAGCCTAAAAAATTGAGACAGAAAGACTCATTGCCAAAAAGAGAGTAAAACTAACCCCAAAATGGGGTTTTTAACTATATAAATAGCAAAAAGGTTAAAAATGACAGTGTTGGTCCTTTAAAAAACAATAAAGAAGAAATTATAAACGGGGATCAGGAAAAAGCAAATATATTAAACAACTTCTTCTCCACTGTGTTCACCGAGGAAAATGAAATGCCAGGTGAAATACAGCGAGATAAGGTAAACTCCCCAGTACAGGTCACCTGTCTAACCCAGGAAGAAGTACAGTGCCGCCTACAAAAAATCTAAACAGACAAATCGCCAGTTCCAGATGGCATTCACCCCCGTGTTCTAAAGGAATTAAGTAATGTAATAGACAGACCCCTGTTACGCCGAGCGCTCGGGGTCCCCGCTCCTCCCCGGAGCGCTCGCAACATCCTCGCTACTGCAGCGCCCCGGTCAGATCCACTGACCGGGTGCGCTGCGATACCGCCTCCAGCCGGGATGCGATTCGCGATGCGGGTGGCGCCCGCTCGCAATGCGCGCCCCGGCTCCCGTACCTGACTCGCTCTCCGTCGGTCCTGTCCCGGCGCGCGCGGCCCCGCTCCCTAGGGCGCGCGCGCGGGGTCTCTGCGATTTAAAGGGCCACTGCGCCACTGATTGGCGCAGTTGTTCTAATTAGTGTGTTCACCTGTGCACTCCCTATGTATACCTCACTTCCCCTGCACTCCCTCGCCGGATCTTGTTGCCATTGTGCCAGTGAAAGCGTTCCCTTGTGTGTTCCTAGCCTGTGTTCCAGACCTCCTGCCGTTGCCCCTGACTACGATCCTTGCTGCCTGCCCCGACCTTCTGCTACGTCCGACCTTGCTCTTGTCTACTCCCTTGTACCGCGCCTATCTTCAGCAGTCAGAGAGGTTGAGCCGTTGCTAGTGGATACGACCTGGTTACTACCGCCGCTGCAAGACCATCCCGCTTTGCGGCGGGCTCTGGTGAATACCAGTAGTAACTTAGAACCGGTCCACTAGCACGGTCCACGCCAATCCCTCTCTGGCACAGAGGATCCACCTCCTGCCAGCCGAATCGTGACAGTAGATCCGGCCATGGATCCCGCTGAAGTTCCACTGCCAGTTGTCGCCGACCTCACCACGGTGGTCGCCCAGCAGTCACAACAGATAGCGCAACAAGGCCACCAGCTGTCTCAACTGACCGTGATGCTACAGCAGCTACTACCACAGCTTCAGCAATCATCTCCTCCGCCAGCTCCTGCACCTCCTCCGCAGCGCGTGGCCGCTTCCGGCCTACGACTATCCTTGCCGGATAAATTTGATGGGGACTCTAAGTTTTGCCGTGGCTTTCTTTCACAATGTTCCCTGCACTTGGAGATGATGTCGGACCAGTTTCCTACTGAAAGGTCTAAGGTGGCTTTCGTAGTCAGCCTTCTGTCTGGGAAAGCTCTGTCATGGGCCACACCTGTCACGATGCCGGCTGGCAGGAGGTGGATCCTCTGTGCCAGAGAGGGATAGCGAGGACCGTGCTAGTGGACCGGTTCTAAGACACTACAGGTTTTCACCAGAGCCCGCCGCAAAGCGGGATGGTCTTGCTGCGGCGGTAGTGACCAGGTCGTATCCACTAGCAACGGCTCACCTCTCTGGCTGCTGAAGATAGGCGAGGTACAAGGGAGTAGGCAGAAGCAAAGTCGGACGTAGCAGAAGGTCGGGGGCAGGCGGCAAGGTTCGTAGTCAGGGGAGATAGCAAAGTTCTGGTACACAGGGTATAAACACACAAAAACGCTTTCACTAGGCTCTAGGGCAACAAGATCCGGCAAGGAAGTGCAAGGGAGGAGACTAGATATAGCCAGGAAACAGATGGGAACCAATTAAGCTAATTGGGCCAGGCACCAATCATTGGTGCACTGGCCCTTTAAGTCTCAGGGAGCTGGCGCGCGCGCGCCCTAGAGAGCGGAGCCGCGCGCGCCAGCACATGACCGCAGGAGACGGGAACGGGTAAGTGACCTGGGATGCGATTCGCGAGCGGGCGCGTCCCGCTGTGCGAATCGCATCCCCAACGGCCATGACAGGGCAGCGCTCCCGGTCAGCGCTGACCGGGGAGCTGCAGGGAGAAAGGCGCCGTGAGCGCTCCGGGGAGGAGCGGGGACCCGGAGCGCTAGGCGTAACAGTACCCCCCCCCTTAGGTCTCCCCTTCTCTTTATCGGGTAACTGCCTCCCCTGGGATGAGGACACCGGGAAAGGAAGGAGGGATTCCTCAACGGCAGGCAGAACCGCAGGAGTAGGAATGGGGAGAGAGGGCAGAGGGCGAGACCTGGCACGGGGCAGTGTGACACCAGGACGGGGGCCATGGGGTGGCACAGAGGCTTGCCTGACGGGACTGGGAGGGGGGGAGGGGCATTTCCTGTGGCAGGCAGAGTCCTTAATGACCTTAGGGGGACCGGAAACAGGAGGAACCACAGGGTCACGGCAGGGAGTACTGGGAACCGGTTTTAGACAGTTCTTGGAACAAGAGGACCCCCAACTCCTGATCTCCCCAGTGGACCAATCCAGGGTAGGGGAATGTTGGCGCACAATGGTGGACACTTCCGACAGCTGGTGGGTTAGATGGGCGATCTGTCGGGCGATATCAGAGACAACTGGCAGGGGAACCTCAGCGGGATCCATGGCCGGATCTACTGTCACGATGCCGGCTGGCAGGAGGTGGATCCTCTGTGCCAGAGAGGGATAGCGAGGACCGTGCTAGTGGACCGGTTCTAAGACACTACAGGTTTTCACCAGAGCCCGCCGCAAAGCGGGATGGTCTTGCTGCGGCGGTAGTGACCAGGTCGTATCCACTAGCAACGGCTCACCTCTCTGGCTGCTGAAGATAGGCGAGGTACAAGGGAGTAGGCAGAAGCAAAGTCGGACGTAGCAGAAGGTCGGGGGCAGGCGGCAAGGTTCGTAGTCAGGGGAGATAGCAAAGTTCTGGTACACAGGGTATAAACACACAAAAACGCTTTCACTAGGCTCTAGGGCAACAAGATCCGGCAAGGAAGTGCAAGGGAGGAGACTAGATATAGCCAGGAAACAGATGGGAACCAATTAAGCTAATTGGGCCAGGCACCAATCATTGGTGCACTGGCCCTTTAAGTCTCAGGGAGCTGGCGCGCGCGCGCCCTAGAGAGCGGAGCCGCGCGCGCCAGCACATGACCGCAGGAGACGGGAACGGGTAAGTGACCTGGGATGCGATTCGCGAGCGGGCGCGTCCCGCTGTGCGAATCGCATCCCCAACGGCCATGACAGGGCAGCGCTCCCGGTCAGCGCTGACCGGGGAGCTGCAGGGAGAAAGGCGCCGTGAGCGCTCCGGGGAGGAGCGGGGACCCGGAGCGCTAGGCGTAACAACACCGCTCTGGGACCGCAATGACCCCGTCACTGCCTCTATACACTCCTTCTTCTCGGAAATTCGAAGTGTCTTTGAGGAACCTGCCCGAGCCTCTTCTGCTGAGACTGCCCTGCTGAACCTGGTCCAGGGTAATTCTTCCGTTGGCGAGTACGCCATCCAATTCCGTACTCTTGCTTCCGAATTATCCTGGAATAATGAGGCCCTCTGCGCGACCTTTAAAAAAGGCCTATCCAGCAACATTAAAGATGTTCTGGCCGCACGAGAAATTCCTGCTAACCTGCATGAACTCATTCATCTAGCCACTCGCATTGACATGCGTTTTTCCGAAAGGCGTCAGGAGCTCCGCCAGGATATGGACTTTGTTCGCACGAGGCGTTTTTTCTCCTCGGCTCCTCTCTCCTCTGGTCCTCTGCAATCCGTTCCTGTGCCTCCCGCCGTGGAGGCTATGCTAGTTGACCGGTCTCGCTTGACACCTCAAGAGAGGACACGACGCCGCATGGAGAATCATTGCCTGTACTGTGCCGGTACCGAACACTTCCTGAAGGATTGTCCTATCCGTCCTCCCCGCCTGGAAAGACGTACGCTGACTCCGCACAAAGGTGAGACAGTTCTTGATGTCAACTCTGCTTCTCCACGCCTTACTGTGCCTGTGCGGATATCTGCCTCTACCTTCTCCTTCTCTACTATGGCCTTCTTGGATTCCGGATCTGCAGGAAATTTTATTTTGGCCTCTCTCATCAACAGGTTCAACATCCCGGTGAGCAGTCTCGCCAGACCCCTCTACATCAATTGTGTTAACAATGAAAGATTGGACTGTACCGTACGTTACCGCACGGAGCCCCTCCTAATGTGCATCGGACCTCATCACGAAAAAATTGAGTTTTTGGTCCTCTCCAATTGCACTTCCGAAATTCTCCTTGGACTACCGTGGCTTCAACGCCATTCCCCAACCCTTGATTGGTCCACAGGAGAGATCAAGAGCTGGGGTACTTCTTGTTTCAAGGACTGTCTTAAACCGGTTCCCAGTACTCCCTGCCGTGACCCTGTGGTTCCCCCTGTAACCGGTCTCCCTAAGGCTTATATGGACTATGCTGACGTATTTTGCAAAAAACAAGCTGAGACTTTACCTCCTCACAGGCCTTATGACTGTCCTATTGACCTCCTCCCGGGCACTACTCCACCCCGGGGCAGAATTTATCCTCTGTCCGCCCCAGAGACTCTTGCTATGTCTGAATACATCCAGGAAAATTTAAAAAAGGGGTTTATCCGCAAATCCTCCTCTCCTGCCAGAGCTGGATTTTTCTTTGTGTCCAAAAAAGATGGCTCCCTACGTCCTTGCATTGATTACCGCGGACTTAATAAAATCACGGTAAAGAATCGCTACCCCCTACCTCTTATCTCAGAACTCTTTGATCGCCTTCAAGGTGCCCACATCTTTACCAAACTGGACTTAAGAGGTGCTTATAATCTCATCCGCATCAGGGAGGGGGACGAATGGAAAACTGCATTTAACACTAGAGATGGACACTTTGAGTATCTGGTCATGCCCTTTGGCCTGTGCAACGCCCCTGCCGTCTTCCAAGACTTTGTTAATGAAATTTTTCGTGATCTCTTATATTCCTGTGTTGTTGTGTATCTGGACGATATTCTGATTTTTTCTGCCAACTTAGAGGAACACCGCCAGCATGTCCGCATGGTTCTTCAGAGACTTCGAGACAATCAACTTTATGCCAAAATGGAGAAATGTCTGTTTGAATGTCAATCTCTTCCTAGGATACTTGGTTTCTGGCCAGGGACTACAAATGGACCCAGATAAACTCTCTGCCGTCTTAGATTGGCCACGCCCCTCCGGACTCCGTGCTATCCAACGTTTTTTGGGGTTCGCCAATTATTACAGACAATTTATTCCTCATTTTTCCACTATTGTGGCTCCTATCGTGGCTTTAACCAAGAAGAATGCCAATCCTAAGTCCTGGTCTCCTCAAGCGGAAGACGCATTTAAACGGCTCAAGTCTGCCTTTTCTTCTGCTCCCGTGCTCTCCAGACCTGACCCATCTAAACCCTTCCTATTGGAGGTTGATGCCTCCTCAGTGGGAGCTGGAGCGGTCCTTCTACAAAAAAATTCTTCCGGGCATGCTGTTACTTGTGGGTTTTTTTCTAGGACCTTCTCTCCGGCGGAGAGGAACTACTCCATCGGGGATCGAGAACTACTGGCCATTAAATTGGCACTTGAGGAATGGAGGCATCTGCTGGAGGGATCAAAATTTCCAGTTATCATTTACACCGACCACAAGAATCTCTCCTATCTCCAGTCTGCCCAACGGCTGAATCCTCGCCAGGCCAGGTGGTCTTTGTTCTTTGCCCGTTTTAACTTTGAAATTCATTTTCGCCCTGCCGACAAGAACATTAGGGCCGATGCTCTCTCTCGTTCCTCGGATGCTTCGGAAGTAGAGGTCTCTCCGCAACACATCATTCCTCCTGACTGTCTGATCTCCACTTCTCCAGCCTCCATCAGGCAATCTCCTCCAGGGAAGACCTTCGTTTCTCCACGCCAACGTCTCGGGATTCTCAAATGGGGTCACTCCTCCCACCTCGCTGGCCATGCGGGCATCAAAAAGTCCTTGCAACTCATCTCTCGCTTCTATTGGTGGCCGACTCTGGAGACGGATGTTGTTGATTTTGTGCGGGCCTGTACTGTCTGTGCCCGGGATAAGACTCCTCGTCAGAAGCCTGCTGGTCTCCTTCATCCTCTGCCTGTCCCCGAACAGCCTTGGTCTCTGATTGGTATGGACTTTATTACAGACTTACCCCCATCCCGTGGCAACACTGTTGTTTGGGTGGTCGTTGATCGATTTTCCAAGATGGCACATTTTATTCCTCTTCCTGGTCTTCCTTCAGCGCCTCAGTTGGCAAAACAATTTTTTGTACACATTTTTCGTCTTCACGGTTTGCCCACGCAGATCGTCTCGGATAGAGGCGTCCAATTCGTGTCTAAATTCTGGAGGGCTCTCTGTAAACAACTCAACATTAAATTAAACTTCTCTTCTGCTTATCATCCTCAATCCAATGGGCAAGTAGAAAGAATTAACCAGGTCCTGGGTGACTATTTACGGCATTTTGTTTCCTCCCGCCAGGATGACTGGGCAGATCTTCTACCATGGGCCGAATTCTCGTACAACTTCAGAGTCTCTGAATCTTCTTCTAAATCCCCATTTTTCGTGGTGTACGGCCGTCACCCTCTTCCCCCCCTCCCTACTCCCTTGCCCTCTGGTTTGCCCGCTGTGGATGAAGTGACTCGTGTTCTTTCCACCATATGGAAAGAGACCCAAAATTCTCTTTTACAGGCTTCATCTCGCATGAAAAAGTTTGCCGATAAGAAAAGAAGAGCTCCCCCCATTTTTTCTCCCGGAGACAAGGTATGGCTCTCCGCTAAATATGTCCGCTTCCGTGTCCCCAGCTACAAACTGGGACCACGCTATCTTGGTCCTTTCAAAATCTTGTGCCAAATTAATCCTGTCTCTTACAAACTTCTTCTTCCTCCTTCTCTTCGTATTCCTAATGCCTTTCATGTCTCTCTTCTTAAACCTCTCATCATCAACCGTTTCTCTCCCAAACTTGTTTCTCCCACTCCTGTTTCCGGTTCCTCTGACATCTTCTCCGTAAAGGAGATACTGGCCTCCAAGACGGTCAGAGGGAAAATTGGGAGGGCTGTGGTCCTGAAGAGAGATCCTGGGAACCTGAGGACAACATCCTAGACAAAAGTCTGGTCCTCAGGTTCTCAGGCTCCAAGAAGAGGGGGAGACCCAAGGGGGTACTGTTACGCCGAGCGCTCCGGGTCCCCGCTCCTCCCCGGAGCGCTCGCAACATCCTCGCTACTGCAGCGCCCCGGTCAGATCCACTGACCGGGTGCGCTGCGATACCGCCTCCAGCCGGGATGCGATTCGCGATGCGGGTGGCGCCCGCTCGCGATGCGCGCCCCGGCTCCCGTACCTGACTCGCTCTCCGTCGGTCCTGTCCCGGCGCGCGCGGCCCCGCTCCCTAGGGCGCGCGCGCGCCGGGTCTCTGCGATTTAAAGGGCCACTGCGCCACTGATTGGCGCAGTTGTTCTAATTAGTGTGTTCACCTGTGCACTCCCTATGTATACCTCACTTCCCCTGCACTCCCTCGCCGGATCTTGTTGCCATTGTGCCAGTGAAAGCGTTTCCTTGTGTGTTCCTAGCCTGTGTTCCAGACCTCCTGCCGTTGCCCCTGACTACGATCCTTGCTGCCTGCCCCGACCTTCTGCTACGTCCGACCTTGCTCTTGTCTACTCCCTTGTACCGCGCCTATCTTCAGCAGTCAGAGAGGTTGAGCCGTTGCTAGTGGATACGACCTGGTTACTACCGCCGCTGCAAGACCATCCCACTTTGCGGCGGGCTCTGGTGAATACCAGTAGTAACTTAGAACCGGTCCACTAGCACGGTCCACGCCAATCCCTCTCTGGCACAGAGGATCCACCTCCTGCCAGCCGAATCGTGACAACCCCTATTTTTAATATTCATGGACTATATAGTGACAGGGACTGTTCCCCAGTACTGGCCCATGGCAAATGTAGTGCCAATATTTAAAAAGGGGTCAAAAGGTGACCCCGGGAATTATAGGCCTGTTAGTTTAACCTCCGTTGTATGTAAATTGTTTGAGGGCTTTCTAAGAGATGATATTTTGGAGTATCTTGATAAAAATAAATGTATGACTCCATATCAGCATGGATTTATGAGGAGGGCTGGGGGAGAATGTGTGTAAGTGGAAAAGTAACTGGCTCAGTGATAGGAAACAGAGGGTGGTTATTAATGGTACTTATTCTGATTGGGTGACTGTTACTAGTAGGGTACCAGAGGGGTCAGTCTTGGGTCCTGTTCTTTTTAATATATTCATTAATGACCTTGTAGAGGGGTTGAATAGTAAAGTAGCAATCTTTGCAGATGATACTAAACTCTGTAAAGCGGTAAACACTATAGAGGACAGGGCACTGTTACAAATGGATTTGGATAGGTTGGAGGTTTGGGCTGGGAAGTGGCAGAGGTTATCAGGTTCAACACTGGTAAATGTAAGGTAATGCACATGGGGAGGAAAAATCCGGGCTGGGATTATGTATTAAATGGGAGAACACTTGGGACGACTGATGTGGAAAAGGACTTGGGAGTGTTAGTTAACAGTAAATTTAGCTGTAGTGACCAGTGTCGGGCAGCTGCTGCCAAGGCAAATAAAATCATGGGGGGCATCAATAAGGACATAGATGCCCACGACAAGGAAATAATTCTACCGCTGTACAAATCACTAGTCAGACCACACATAGAATACTGTGTGCAGTACTGGGCACCAGTGTACAAGAAAGATATAGTGGAGCTGGAGAGGGTTCAAAGATGGGCAACCAGGGTAATACGGGGAATGGGAGGACTACAGTACCCAGAAAAATTATCAGAATTGGGGTTATTTAATTTAGAAAAAAGAAGGCTTTGGGGAGACCTAAAAACTATGTATAAATATATCAGGGGGCCGTACAGAGATCTCTCCCAGGATCTATTTATACCCAGGACTGTATCTATAACAAGGAGGCATCCTCTACATCTAGAGGAAAGAAGGTTTCTACACCAGCACAGACGGGGGTTCTTTACTGTAAGAGCAGTGAGACTGTGGAATTCACTGCCAGAGGAGGTGGTAATGGGGAACTCTGTAAAAAAGTTCAAAAGGGGTCTGGATGCATTTTTGTAGAGTTATAACATCACTGGTTATGTATACTAGATTTATAGGGACAGAACGTTGATACAGGGATTTATTCTGATGCCATATTTGGAGTCAGGAAGGAATTTTTACCTCTAGTATGAGTTTTTTTTTGCCTTCCTCTTGATCAACTCAGTAGGTATTCATTAGGGTTATAGGTTGAACTTGATAGACTCTGGTGTTTTTTCAACCTTATGAACTATGTTACTATGTGTTAAAAGAAAAGAAGAAGTAAAGAGAAGAATACTGAGAAGTGATCTCTCTAGAAAAGGAATTGCCAGCTTATTATTAGGCTTAAAGGGGTACTCCGCCCCTAGACAACTTATCCCCAATCCATAGGATAGGGGATAAGATGGACCCCACGCGATCTCCATGCAGCACCCAGTGTTATGAAAGTTCTTTTAGAATGCTGGGTTTGGGCTGCCGTGGTTGTGACCTCACACCACGCCACGCCACCCCTTTCTATGGGAGGGGGGCGTGGCAGCCTTCCCCATCCAAACCCAGTGTTCTGAAAACAACTTACAGAACACCGGATGGTGCATGGAAATCCCCAGTGGCGGGACCCCCACAATCGGACATCTTTTTGCCTATCCTTTGGATAGGGGGCAAGATGTCTAGGGGCGGAGTACAAATACAGATAGTAGAATCAATCATTAGAGAAAAATGAAATTGCAACAATTCTTAAATTTATATTTAACATGAAAACTTAATAGGTAATTTTCAGTTGATACATTCCCATTAACCCCGTAAGAACCAGGCCCCTTTTATTTTTGCATTTTCGTTTTTTCCTCCTCGCCTTCTAAAAATCATAACTCTTTTATATTTCCATCCACAGACCCATATAAGGGCTTGTTTTTTGCGTCACAAATGTTACTTTGTAACAACATCACTTATTTTACCATATAATGTACGGCGCAACCCAAAAAATATTATTTATGTGGGAAACTTGGAAAAAGAAACGCAATTTAGCAAATTTTGGAAGGTTTTGTTTTCAGAGTGTACACTTTATAGTAAAAAATGACATGTTTTCTTTATTCTGTGGGTTAATATGTTTAAAATGATACACATCATATATGCTTTTCTATAATTGTATTGCTTAAAATATATTTCAAACAATTTTAACAAAATTAGTATGTTTGAAATTACCCTATGTTGACCACCTATAACTTTAAAATTTTTCCGTATATGGGGCGGTATGTGGGCTAATTTTGTGCGCTGTGATCTGTAGTTTTTATCGGTATCACTTTTATCACAATTAATCTATTTTGGAATAAAATGTGGCAAAAATGCATCAATTTTGGACTTTTTAATTTTTTTACGTTTACGCCGTTCACCATATGGGATAATTAACTATATATTTTGACAGTTCCGACTTTTACGCATGCGGCGATACCAAATATATTTATTTTTTTTAACGTTTTTTGGGGGGTAAATGGGAAATTGGATAATTTACGTTTTTATTGGGGGAGGGGATTTTTCACATTTTTTGAACTTTTTTTTTACATTTCTGAACTTTTTTTTACACTTTAAAGGGGTATTCCAGGCAAAAACTTTTTTTTATATATCAACTGGCTCCGGAAAGTTAAACAGATTTGTAAATTACTTCTATTAAAAAATCTTAATCCTTCCAATAGTTATTAGCTTCTGAAGTTTTCTGTCTAACTGCTCAATGATGATGTCATGTCCCGGGAGCTGTGCATGATGGGAGAATATCCCTTGCATGATGGGAAAATATCCCCATAGGAGCTGGACAGTTCCCGGGACGTGAGTCATCAGAAAGCAGTTAGACAGAAAACAGCAACTCAACTTCAGAAGCTAATAACTATTGGAAGGATTAAGATTTTTTAATAGTAGTAATTTACAAATCTGTTTAACTTTCCGGAGCCAGTTGATATATAAAAAAAAGTTTTTGCCTGGAATACCCCTTTAATAGTCCTCATAGGGGAATATTTATAACAATCATTTGATTTCTAATACTGTTCAGTGCTATGAATAGGGCATAGCACTGATCAGTGTTATCGGTGATCTTCTGCTCTGGTCTGCTCGATCTCAGAGATGGACGGAGGCAGGTGAGGGGACCTCCGTATGCCATTATGGATAATCGGATCCCTGCGGCAGCGTTGCGGGTGATCAGATAATTCTTTTAGAGTATCGCACTGCCGCAGATGCCGTGATCTGTATCAATCATGGCATCTGAGGGGTCAATGATGGACACCCACGCGATCATGGATGTCCGCGATTACCGGTGGGTCCCTGGCCGGTGCTCGCGGTCATGGTGGAGCGTAAATGTACGTCATGGTGCGTTAAGTACCACGGCACCATGACGTACATTTACGTCCATTGTCGTTAAGGGGTTAAAGTGTACCTGTCATTATTTTAAAAAAAAACTTTCGATTTGTCATAGAGACAAATGTTTTTATCGGTTGGGGTCTGAGTGTTCAGACCGTGACTGACAAGTAGGACGACCTGGGCGAAGCGCATGCTTAGAGCGTTTTCTCATGGCTGTGTGTCTCATGACCAAAATGAAGTCATAATGTAAGTCTATGGGGCTTTCTTGCTCACATAAACAGAGAATGGGAAGAGGATCAGACAGAGCGGGGAGAGGAGCTCACAGCAGCTCATTCTACTGATTGATTGGGGTCTGAACACTCTGGCCTTGACTGATGTCAAAAGTGTATAATAATGATAGGCTATCCTAAAGTAAAGTTTTCATCAGAACAAGTCGGGAGAAGGCTGCGCTGCCCCGTGCTCCTCCCACATAGAAACATAGAATGTGTCGGCAGATAAGAACCTTTTGGCCCATCTGTCTGTCCAATAATCTGTTTCACATGATCGAGACACGCTCCATAGACTTAAATTACGAGTGTGTCTCGATCACGTGACACAGAGCCGGGTGAAGAATGCATGCAAACTTCTCCAGGCTTTATCTTCTAATGGGTGGAGGTCTCAACACTCAGATCTGGACATCTTAAAAGTTTTTCCAGATAACAGTGACCATTTAAGGAGATCTTTCTGGTGACAAATCTTCAACCACTTGGGGATGATCTAGACATTGCTTACCTCACCAGTCTACTTTGGATGATATATAATATCTATTCCCCATTTGTTGTTCCACTCAGATTCTCCTGATGGTACTCCTCAACCGCATGAGGTTGTGAACACCAATGAAGCATTTTGCAGCGTCCTACATGGCTGTCTGGCATCCCATTCCTTCCTGGTTTCTGGAGAGGTGGACTGCAAAGACCAGAACAGTGCTAACCCTTCACCTCCATCCTGCTACGTAGAGCTGAAGACGAGTGCCCAGATACGGAGCCAACACCAAGATCGCAACTTTCGCAGGTGCCAGGCATCACTAATGTTACACTGATTACCCATTCCTCCGGTCACTATGTAGAAGATGAATGTTTTATCTCTATGTCCCCAGCTATAAGCTCCTGAAGTGGTGGTGCCAGTCCTTCCTGCTTGGGATCCCTGTCATTGTCGCCGGATTTCGGAATCAACAAGGAAGAATCGTATCTGTAGAGAAGTTCAAAACTTCGGAAATCCCTCAGATAGCACAGGTAATATGAAGGGTGTCACCCCAATAATGTAACTTGTTGCACAGATAAAATTGAAGCAGATTTACTGATACCATCTAACGGTGTATTCACACGTACAGTATTCAGCATATTTCATGCGCAGGATTTGAAGCTGCAGAATTCACTGTAAAATAAATGACTGAACACAGCTTTAAATCCTGTGCACACTGTATGTGTGAATACACCCTACTGCAGCAGATTTATCACAGTGGCTCAGTCTGAATGCATTTTAGATGGGAAGTTTGTGGCCAAAAGGTGGAGAAGGTGCCGTAAAATAGTCAGGCAAATTCTGGAGAGACAATTAATAGTTTTATGGCGGCAGTGGTGTATTTAGGTTTTGTGCTGACCTGGGCCTGACTAAACTCAAGCATCACCCTAATCTAAATCTGCCGCCCCTTCTAAACAAGACCACACCTTTTTGGGTTTAAGCCCTATCCCTTCCTCTGTTCACTCCACCCCTTCTCCTTTTGGCCCCACCTTTCCTCTTTATGCTCCACCCTTTTCTCCACCTTTGTGCATTAAACAGACACGGAGTGCCTATTTGTACATTTTGTGGCAGGGAAGATGCCGATATAGATATCGTATACCATTGTCTTCCCTGGACACATGTTGGGTGGGTGGGTCGTTGCGCTCCTAACAAGTAGGCATGTTTTATCATTAGAACACTGGCCATATGATGAAATAAATAGGAATTATTTTAATCTGTCCCTGAAGTTTTTGGACTTTTGGATGCATTTTCCTATTTATAACACTGCTACTATTACATCACAAGCATGAATAAGGACTATAGGTCCGAAAAACGACGGCACGGTTTGTTGTGATGGAATTTTAGTGAGGAAAGAATACAAATTAGACTTTTATGTACTAGACCAGAATGCAAAGACAGTGACTTTCAGCACTATGCTTAGCCAGGAGTCTGGGAGAACCTTTTAATGCTCCATACATACAGGAAAAGCTAGAAGATTGGTAATAGTGCTGGACTCTCTTTTCCGCTCTGTCCAAAAAGTGCCTAAATTACATAAAAAAATATATGGTGCAGGTCTTTTGTCACAAATTGGCAATGGTTTTGGTGTATTTGTAATAGTAAATCTGCCCCAATGTGTTTCTTTGTGCAGAACTGGGATCCAGTCGTGTGTTTGAACTTCTGTAACGCCTTCCTCAATTATATCAAGAAAGTGGTGACCACCGATGACCCCAGGTAAAAAGACAACAGTAATAAAAGGTGGGATTATGTAGATGTGTGCCCTCAACTGCTGCATTAGTGGAGGAGTGTCCAATGTCATTTTTGGGGATGTCCGTGTACATGGTGTTGGGCTCCAGCTGGTTCTTCAGATCCGATTGTTTACAAACACAGCCGATGTTTGTAGAAGGTTCTGTCTATGAGCTTGTTGTTGATGCACCATTATCACACTAACTTTCTCCTCTTAGGGTTGTCTTCCTCTTCTCCTGGGAGCCGGGTCAAGACGTCACTTATACTAAAGAAGAAGCTCCTTCTCAGTATGTCCTCCCAGATTGGTATGTGCAGGAACTGTCACAGATTTAGGTCCGGAAAATGAAGACACTGAACTACAATACCCTACTGGTACAACAGGGGCTGAGGTCTTGTCTTCTGAAGTGTGACAGCATGGAAAGATGGCGCTGTAGTAGTAACGCTTATCAAGGCATTGACTTTTCTTTACACTAAATATCAACTCAAATCACTCATGGTAATGAACACTTATACTTCATCACTGGAAGGAACTTGTTGTCTCCAAACTACGGTAGTTGAAAACTACAACTCCCAACATAACCAGGGGAAGATCGAACACCAGCATAGGAAAGATTTAATTCACGGCTACCAGAGGATACACCAAAAAAGTTAAAGGGGTAATCCGGTGAAAACCTTTTTTCTTTTAAATCAACTGGTGGCAGAAAGTTAAACATATTTGTAAATTACTTCTATTAAAAAATCTTAATCCTTCCTGTACTTATTAGCTGCTGAATACTACAGAGGAATTTATTTTCTTTTTGGAATTCTCTCTGATGACATCACGACCACAGTGCTCTCTGCTGACGTTATTATAATAATAATAATGCTTTATTTATTGTTGTCCTTAGTGGGATTTGAACCCAAGTCCCCAGCACTGCAAGGCAGCAGTGCTAACCACTGAGCCACCATGCTGCCCTTAACATATATCTGCTATGCATGGTTGCTAAAATGGACAGAGATGTCAGCAGAGAGCACTGTGCTCGTGATGTCATCAGTGTTCTAAAAAGAAAGGAATTTCCCCTGTAGCATTCAGCAGCTAATAAGTACTGGAAGGATTAAGATTTTTCAATAGAAGTAATTTACAAATATGTTTAACTTCCTGCCACCAGTTGATTTAAAAGAAAAAAGGTTTTCACCGGAGTACCCCTTTAATTAACTAGATATAATTACCTTGATTATGATCATGATCCTGCTATGATGAATATATAGCAAAATATAGATTAGTATATAATTGATGTGGCCCCCAGACAGACACAATAGTAGAGCAAGGGTCAGCTGATCAGCAGATAAGATGTCTTGATTCCTCCGGACTCCTCTGAAGGTACAGCCATATTTTCTTTGGACGCACAAAAAATATTTGATTCCGTTGAATGACCCTACCTCTAGAGGACTATGGAGGTAATGGGCTTCAGCCCCAAATTTATCTTGTGGGTAAAACTATTATATAGGGACCCCAGTGCTCGTATTAAAGTCATAGCACCCCTTGCGGCATATATTCGACTATCTATATAAAGGGCTTCTGCTATGGACCTCATGAAAATCAGATCGCCCTGTATGCAAATGATGCACTACTTCTTATTAATGATATGGGGGTCTTCGATCGTGGCAGTGATAAATGCTCTTTCTCGGTTCGGGACTCTTTCGGGTATCTGTATCAATTGGCAAAAATCTTTTCTTATGCTGTTAGACAAGTAGTTGACTAAAATATCTGTAAATGACAATGTTATCATTACCCGTGTTTCTCAAATTAAATATCTAGGGATAGAGATTAGTCCTCATATTCAAGGCTTTAAATTTAGTTTAATTGTTAAATAAATTTAAGAGTTAATCTGCTGCATGGTGTTAATTACTCTGTGGGTGGTGGGTAGAGCGAACCTTATTAAAATGCCCCAATTGTTATATATTCTCCATAATTCGCCTATATGGCTTCCATTTAACCAGAGAATCAGAACTCAGCTTAGAGACCTAATATAGAATGTACAAAACCTTAAAATAAAATTTGAATATCTCCAACATCCTAAGGACAGAGGAGGCCTGGCTCTCCCGAATCCATGGCTATATTTCCTTGCTTCTCAATGTCAACACTTATTGAGGTGCGGTGGTAATGGTGCTAATGCTAGTTCTATTGCTATTATTCAGCACTGTTTCTCTGATTTGTAGATAACTCTCTTTTGAAGAGTTATCATGAAGAAAAACTATCCTTCAGATAGGGGATACGTTTTAGATCGTGGGGGTCCGAGCACTGGGGCTCCCGCCCAAAGCGGAGGCTACCACGCCCCCTCCATAAAGCTCTTTGGGATTTGGCAATCTTCGGCTCTCCCATAGAGCTTTATGGAGGGGGCGTGGTAGCCTCCGCTTTGGGTGGGGGTCGTGATGCGCTCCTGAGCTGGAGAACCGGGGCTCCAAACAGGAGATTGCGGGGGGCCCCAGCACTCAGACCCGCCGCAATCTAAAACTTATCCCCTATCCTTCATATAGGGGGTAAATTTTTCTTCATGATACTTATCCTTTAAGAAAGCCAACTTATTCAACATTCAAACGTATGCATAAGGTGTGGAATAAGGTAAAACAAATTAGAGGCTTGGGAAGAATTACTGAGTACACCTTTTTCTGGGACAACTCTCTGCTACCAGAATATGGAAAGTTGGATAGTTCCATGGTGTAGAAAAAGGCAAGAATACTATTAATTAGGGATTTATTTAAGAAAGGTGTATTTGGCTCATTTGATGAATTCCAAAAGGATTTCAATCTCAATCGTCACTCCCTTTTTAATTATTTACAATTGAGACATGCCTTTAACACTCAACAGAACTTGGTTCCCTTGCAGTGCGATAGGGATTTAGCATTGGATTTAATACCTCACTGTATCAGTCTGGGGGTTTATCTCTACATTATACAGGTTATTACTCTCTAGTTTTCAGGAGAAGCGATAGGTTGGGGCATTTAGAAAACAAAAGCTGTCCCTGATCAGTCGCTTGTGGAATAATAAATGTTGTACCCGGTTTATCAGACACCAGTTTTTCTCCATAGAATAGTTTTTAAAAAAAAAATCTCTCTATGTCAGCGCTGGTCTCAAGGTGGAGTTGACCTCCACATGTTGTGGAGCTGCCCTTTTATTTATAATTATCAGTCATCTATTCTAAGTACAATTGATTACGTATTTGCTATTAGTACCCCAAGAACCCCTATAACCTGTATTTTAGGGTATATTAAAGACTTACCAATTGGGGAAAATGAGGAAGTAGCAGTTAGTCGTTGATTATATATATGGCTAGGAAAACAATTGCTAGTTTTGGAAGCACGTTAGACCCCCAACGATATGGCATTTTAATGATAAGATGGAAATTATACTTAACTGGGAAAGATCAATACATACAAACCATAATAAGTCCAGGTTCCTGCAAATATGGTCAAAATGGTTGTGAAAACCTATATGTTCATTGACGGGCCTCGTCATCGCTCTGCTCACTGAACAGACGGAGTAGAGCGATGGCGCGGCCCGTCAATCAAGCTGAGGGGGCGTCATTGCCGGCTGCAGTAACGGGACCTGGTAAAAGGAATCCCCGCCCAGGGGAATACTTAAGGCCGCGGCGGTGACTAGTTTATAAGTTCATATCTTCACCATCCCTGGGGCAGGAGCGTCCCCTGGGGATGGTGAGGATACAGATTTTACCCTATATAATGCTTTGCCAAGAGATATATAGGGTAAAATCTGATGATTGGTTTCGTTTAACTTCATCCACAGCGTGGGGACACATAGCTCAAACAGTTCGAACAACAGTACTAGGAAGTGACAGTAAAGGAGTTAAATGGGTACTCCTGTGGAAAACTAATTTTTTTAAATCAACTGGTGCCACAAAGTTAAACAGATTTGTAAAATGCTTCTATTTAAAAATCTTAAGCCTTCCAGTACTTATCAGCTGCTGTATGCTCCACAGTTGTATTTCTTTCTGGAATTATTTTCAGTCTGACCACACACAGTGCTCTCTGCTGACACCTCTGTCCATGTCAGGAACTTTCCAGAGTACAAGCAAATCCACAAAGAAAACCTTTCCTGCTTTAGACAGTTCCTGACATGGACAGAGGTGCCAGCAGAGAGCACTGTGGTCTGACTGGAAAGAATTCCAGAAAGAAATACAACTTCCTGTGCAGCATACAACTGCTGATAATTACTGGAAGGGATAGGATTTTTAAATAGAAGTAATTTACAAATCTGTTTAACTTTCTGGCACCAGTTGATTTAAAAAAATGTGTTTTCCACTGGAGTACCCCTGTAACCTGTGCGGAGTCAGTGTGGTCAGACGAGCAGTTCTTGAGGTTGTAGATCCCCTGGGAGAACTACTTCAGGAGAAATGCTGCAGGTTGGCAGCAAACAGACAATTGGGTACTACTGTAACCATATGGACCTACAGAATAAATATAAGGTGTCATTTTTACCAAAAGTAGAAACGGAAGCCCACAAAAATTGGTGTTTTTTTTTTTTTACCGCACAAATAATTTTCTTTTTTGCCACATATTTTGTAATAAAATAAGCGATGTCATTTATTGTCAAAATTGAAAGAGATATGATTTTTAGAAAGGGATGATTTTTAGAGAGGGAAGAGGAAAAAACGAAAGTGAAAAAACGAAAAGTGGCCTGGTCCTTAATGTCAAAATGGGCTTGGTCCCCAAGGGGTTAACCTAGATTTAGAATTGTGAAATTAAAATAAAAACATAAGTAATGTGTCAGCAAGGGATGAGAAGGAACATGCGGCTCCCAGTAGGTAAAATCCAAGGTTTATTGAATCATGTTAAAATCCAAGTGTAACAGACAAAAAGGAAATAAAAACACAAAGAAACGCGTTTCGTTTGCGTTTTTATTTCCTATTTGTCTGTTACACTTGGAATTTAACATGATGCAATAAACCTTGGATTTTACCTACTGGGAGGCGGATGTTCCTTCTCATCCCATGCTGATTGCCCCACCTGGAGACACAGCTCCAGTGTTGGTCCGATTGCTTCCACGAGGAAGGTTGTGCTGGTATCCGTAAGAAGCTGCAACATTGGTGAGCTGATCTTTTCCCTTATCTCTGCTTGAATAAGTAATGTGTGCATGAAACTATAAATGTAACCAACAATCATAAATCAATTACCTCTAGAAGTGATAAAATTGCATTAAACCAAGTGGATGTATGGAATATGAATGAATAGTGTATGAACAAAAAGATAGATTACTTACCGGGTAATCTGGTCTCCGTAATTATTCCAGATGTCCCCGTTGTCACCAAGAAGGGGCTGATTCATTACATATGCTTTGGGAATGTTTGGCTCTGAAGGTATTCTTGTCCTCTGTATTACAGAGGATCGGTGATGTTTTTGAAACTAAAATACCAGAAGACCCCAAGATATGTCTGTTGGGTTATATGGATGGCATACAGTTAGAACAAAATTATAGAACAGCGGTGGGCAGAATTTTATATATTGCTAGAAAAATTATTTGTAAACAATGGAAAAGTGAAAAAGCCCCATCTGTTAAAGGGGTTATCCAGGGAAAAACTTTTTTATATATATATCAACTGGCTCCAACAGATTTGTAAATCATTTCTATTAAAACATTTTAATCCTTTCAGTACTTATGAGCTGCTGAAGTTGAGTTGTTCTTTTCCAAGTGCTCTCTGATGACACCGGTCTCTGGAACTATCCAGAGTAGAAGCAAATCTCCATAGAAAACCTCTTCTACTTCTGCATTTCCCGAGACAAACAACAGAGGTGTCAGCAGAGAGCACTGTTGCCAGACAGAAAAGAACAACTCAACTTCAGCAGCTGATAATTAATGGAAGGATTAAGATTTTTTTTAAAGAAGTAATTTACAAATCTGTTTAACTTTCTGGAGCAAGTTGATATAAAAAATAAAGTTTTTTTCCTGGAATACCCCTTTAAAGAACTTTGGGCAAATGTAGACCTCTTACTTTAGAATGAAGAAGCTATCTATGTGAAGAGTAATCATATCTATCCATCAACTATCCATCTCTTCTAAAATCTTTTTTTTTTCCTCCCCATCTGCAGCAAGACTTGAGAGGTGTGGATGGGGGATGAAGGGTGGTTTGTATTATAATACATAATTGAAGATAGATATCTTATTAGCCTTGCTTGCTATCTTTATAAAGGATTTATTATTACTTGAGAAGTATGCTTTGCTGTATTTTAGTTTTTTCCTTTTCTGTGTAATTATATATCTTGAATAATAAAAAAAAAATAATCAATTACCTCTAGAAGTGATAAAATACCATTAAACCAAGTGGATGTATGGAATGTAAATGAAGTGTATGAACCGGGTAATCTGTTTTTCATTAGCTCATGACAGCACCACTGGAGAGGACCTCCCACCGCAGGACAGGAATCATGGGACTTTAATAAGGGACACGCCTTTCCACACCTCCGTTCAAAATAAAGTACTCCAAAGGAGCCAATAAACATAGAAAATGATTTTCATTCTCTAGAAACATTAGATAACATAAATTTCAGTGAGCTGAAAAAAAACAAAGGTGGATCCTGATTCTTTGTAGTGTAGGCTAATGTAATTGATGCTCTGATCCATTTGCTGATAGAAGATTTATAGGCACCCTTCTCAAATACGCTTGGCTTCCATTTTTAGACGGGTTATTTGGGCCTCCTCACTGTATGACTTGTGGTGGATTAACCACCCGACGGACCGCTCTTTCAGCTTTTTCTCTCATCCTCATAAATTGCACATGCGCATGGACTACTTTTTTGGCAACCTGCCCATGGTGCGCATGCTTTCCACTGCATCCATTGATCCGATCTCCTGGTCTGACCATAGTCCCATCCTCCTTTCTTTTTCTCCCTCCCCTTCTTCTCTTAGGAGCTGTCACTGGCAGCTCAATGACTCTCTTCTGAAGTCGCTACCTTCCCGGGAGTCCATCCAGCAGTGTTTGGTGGACTATTTTGCCACCAACGGGGGATCGGTCTCCTCACAGGCCATTCTCTGGGAAGCTCACAAGTCCGTCATCCGGGGCCATTGTATTGCTCTAAGTGCACGACTTAAACGTGACGCTCTGGGCCTCTCCCGGGAACTTCGTGCTCAAATCACCCGCTAAGAAGCCCTCCTGCTGTCCTCTCCCGCTCTGTCCACCCTGAGGCGCTTGATTGCTGCTCAATCCCAGTTGGGTGACCGGGCTCTCCAAAGTAGAGCTACAGATGTTGTTTGCTAAGCAACGCTTTTATAAAAAAGGAAATGAGGCGCGCACCATGTTAGACAGACGCCTACGGGATCGTGCAGCAACTCAATCTCCCTCTGCTTTGAAGGATCCCTCTGGTGTTCTTCACTACCACCCTGCTGATATTTCTCTCCCTTTTACGGATTACTATGCTAGTCTTTATTCTCTTCCCTCTCAGCTTCCGTCTGACCCGGCGGCGTGATCCGGGGAGTCTTATCTCTCTCGATGCTGTCTTCCTAACCTGTCGGGGGGCCGATCGTGAGGCCCTCAATGCTCCCATTTCTGAGGAGGAGCTCCTGGAGGTTCTCAAATCTCTTCTTGCTGGTCGCTCCCCCAGCCCCGACGGCTTCACATACGTGAACTATAAGACCTATTCCTCTATTCTTGTTCCTCTTTTTAATTCTCTTATGGGTGGGGGTGGGGGGGGGGGGGGAAGAGGAGATCCCACAGCCCTTTTTGCACTCATTGATCACCCGGATAACTAAACCCGGTAAGGATCCTCATGACTGCTCTAGTTACAGGCCTATTCCCCACCTAAATTCTGACCTAAAACTTTTTTCTAAGGTCTTTCCTGTCAGACTCTGCTCCTTTCTCCCTTCTTTGATCCATAAGGATCAGGCTGGGTTTATACTGTCGCCAAGGAGGGTAGTGGATCACCAGGAGGGTAGTGGATCTTGTTGACTTGATCAATCGGAGGTCTGAGCAGGCATTGATATTAAGTTTGGACACTGAGAAAGACTTTGATAGGTTGGGATGGCCCTTTCTTTTTGCCACTCTCCAGAAATTTGGTATCACAGGCAACTTTTTGATTGCACTGCGGGGTCTCTACTCCTCTCCCACTGCCTCTCTTAAACTTCCGCACGCCTCACCTTCCCTCTCTTTAATGGAACTCGTCAGGGCTATCCGCTGTCCCCCCCCTGATATTCGCCCTCTGCATTGAGCCCCTGGCTGCCGTGATACGGAGGGACCCGGACATCACGGGCATTCCCATACATAATGGGAGAGCTCTCCATGACTATAGCGTAGTATCTGGCTATAAGGTTAATCTCTCTAAATCTGCAGAACTTCCTCTTAATCTTCCGTTGCCTTTGTCTACCCTCTTGCGCTCTCAGTACTCTTTTAAATGGTCTACATCAGCTATTAAATATCTAGGGGTTTATATCACCTCCCACTATTCCTCTCTTTACCAACTATCTTCCCCTTTTCCGGGAGCTCCTGGAGAAATGGCGGTCGCAATATATTTCTTTTTTTGGTCGTATTGCGGCGGTTAAAATGATGATTCTTCCAAAACTGCTCTACTATTTTGAGACGTTGCCTGTCCGGGTCCCGCTCTCTGCCCTTTGCTCCTTCCAATCGGCGATTTTTCGTTTTATTTGGGATGGTAAGAGACACCGTTTGCCCATGTCAGTCATGATGGCTAGTCGGGCTATGGGAGGGCTGGCAGTTCCAGATGTAGTGAAATACTACTGGGCGGCTCACCTTCGCCATCTAGCAGCATGGTCATCGTACCATGCGTTCAGCCGCTGGATGGAACTGGAGAAGCTTTGGCTGGCCCCTGTCCACCCTAATGCTCTATTATGCCCCCCCCCCCCTGGCATCTGCTCTCTCCCTCTCCCCTCTGCTTGGCCCTATGTCCTTCTCTAAGTATGTATGGGGGTACTGCTCAGTCAAATTTAAGCTGTTCTCTCCCTCCTCCCCTCTGCGGTCCTTCCTCTATCATCCTGCTTTTCCTCCTGGTAAGTCATCTGTTATGGTTCGGGAATAGGGTTCTTGGGGACTTTTCTGTTGGGCTGATGTGATGGACCCTATTTCTTGTTCCCTCCTGTCCTTTGATCAGTTGGTGGCTGGATGGGAGCTCCCCTCGTCTGAGCGCTTCCACTTCTTACAATTGCGGTACTATATGTCCTCCACGATTGGTTCCGCTATGGTCTCTCGGCCTACTGGCTTTGAGAGGTTGTGTCGTGGCGGACCTCAGATGATAGGTCTTCTCTTCGAGATCTATTCTTTGCCTCTTCATCCCCCTAATGGCAACCCCCCGTCACACCGTTACGTGGGCCGTTGGGAAGCTGCTCTGAACACTACTATCACCTTGCCACAGTGGTGTGTCATATGGAAGAGGGCTTCCAAGGCCTCCATTTGACGGGTTATAAGGAAACTCAGTATAAATTGATTATGGGCTGGTATCACACTCCGGAGTTATTAAATAGATTGAACCCTGACATCCCTCCTCAATGCTGGCATGTGGGGTGGGGTTAGGCATGGTGCTTCATATTTTTTGGTCCTCTCCTTATAGACTATTGGAAAACAGTCCAGCATTTATTATCTGAGGTTCTGGATGTGATGGTCCCTTTGAACCCTCTGACTTACCTACTTCACCTATCTCCTCCTACTCTCTCTAAAGCCGTTTAAGTTATTTATGCATATAGCCTTGGCTGCTAAAACTTTGGTGGCGAAGTGCTGGAAGAGGACCTTTCCTCCTTCTGAAGGGGACTTGTTGGCCCATAAACATGAGATCCGCTCCTTGGAATTCCTCACGGCCTCTCTGAACAATTCTAGCCCCCCTTTTCTCTCTGTTTGAGAACCTTGGGACCGATTCTCCATTAGACAGCCACCTTGAGTTCTCTCCCTTTCAACTCTTCTTTCTTCCTTTTTTTCTCTCCCTCCTTCTCCTCCTCTTGTATCTTGTGGTTGTTCTGTGTTCTATTTTTGTCTTGTGGTCTAATTTTGTCTCTCCCCTCCCTCTTTTCCCTCCCGTGTTTGTGGCTTTTTGGGCCCATAGTTTGTCTTTGTGGATTGGCGTACCAGGCTCCCTTAGTTTTCTTACAATTACCGATAAGGTTGTCTTTGTGTTATTGGCACCCCATCAATGGAAGCCTCCTTCATATGCGCAGGGTGTCTTTTGCCTACTGAGGTACTCCTTATTGTTGTTTACATATTCCTTGTCTTACTTCTGGTTTTTGGTCCTTGGCCCTATTGATATGGCCTGTATGCTCTTATCTTTCTTGGATTTGTATTCTGAAAAATTCTTTAATAAACATTTACAGTTGAAAAAAATTTTTTAGAGGCAGTCTTGCCTTTGTTAAGGCCAGAGATTTGGACTAAAAGATTTTATGTAGAACGAAAGTCCTTAGTTGTATCCAGATACTTCAGGAGGCATCTTCTGACATGAAAGTTATGGAACTTGACTTCACCTTCATGTCTTATTTCATCACAGAAGGAGGGAAGGATAATCTCCTGAGATTTATGAAACTCTGAAACCACTTTTGGCAGGAAGGATGGTAAAGGTGGAAAGGCAGAGAGCGCTTGCAATCCTCCTATTCTAGCTGTTATTGCCAAGAGGAAGCACATCTTGAGGGTGAGCAACTTGATGGAAATAGAATCCAGAGGTTCAAATGGTGGTCCTGATAAGGCATTTAACACCAGATTCAAATCTCAAGGGGGAACAGAGGGTCTTGATAGACTTCTTGCTACCCTCTGTAGCCGGGCTGGAACTACTCTTCTTGGAGCATCCACCTCTATTTGCTGAATGTTCCGACATGCTGGAGGAAGTTTTCAGCAAAAAATACTGCAAGACAACCAGGAATGGTCTGCTCAGCTGTTGTGGACTGGAATTGCTGCAGACTGTTGGTACTACTTCGGGTTGCTGAACAGTGCTTGAGCTGCTGGATACTGCTGCCTGCTGTCCACTGGGTTCCGGACACTAAGGAACGCAGACAATGGATCCAAAATGACGAAATCCTGTGCCCCTTTTGAATGGAGCTGGAAGTGACGCTACGCTGCAGGACTGATGTCACAACCGCCGGCGTTACTGTGCAAACGACGCGCCGGCCCCAGAGATGGGAGAGCTGGTGGAAGCCACGCTATTCCACAGCTCCCACCTCCCTAACGCCACTGAAACCTGGGGGGGAAAGGATGGAGATGCAGGGCTATCAGGACGCCACTGGACCCCCCCCGCAGGACCCACAGGAAGCCTTATGGCTACTCCCCAGAGGAGACTTCTGCCGGATAGGGAGCCCCACTACCGGAGGACCTGCAGCCCCTTGGGAGAGGTATGTCAGAGACAGCTCCCAGGCCTCCTACCGGAGGACAGGAAACCTGAACAGAGGTGTGGAGAGGAGTGTCCCTTTTTATATTCCCAGGTTTCCTGTCCTGCGGAGGGAGGTCATCTCCAGGGGTGCTGTCATGAGCACTTAGGTAAATATAACATAAATAAAAGCTTTTAAAACAAAATGTGTGGCCCACGCTGAAAAATGATGTAAAAATGCCGCCATTGTGTATTGATTAAGAAAAAAACTGGCCACATACAGAAGTTTAAGGGGTTACATAGTTCTTAAGGTTAAAAAAAGACCAGAGTCCATCAACTTCAACCTATATGCCTACTGTGTTGATCCAGAAGGCAAAAAAAAAAAAACATGAGGCTGATGCCAATTGCCCCATACTAGGAAATCCTTCCAAACTCTAACATGGAATCAGAACAAATCCATTGATCAACATTCTGTCCCTATAAATCTAATATCCATAACCTGTAATGTTATTACTCTCCAGAAATGTATCCAGGCCCCTCTACCATGACCAGATCCTCTGACTGAGAATTCCATAGTCTCACTGCTCTCACTGTAAAGAACCCCCATCTGTGCTGGTGTAGAAACCTTCTTTCCTCTAGACGTAAAGAATGCCCCCTTGTTATATATACAGTTCAGGGTAATAATAGATCATGGGAGAGATCTCTGTACTGCCCCCTGATAAACCGTGATACACTTCCGATTTTGCAGGTTTTCCTACTTAAAAAGAATGTAGAGGTCTGTGATTTTTATCATAGGTTCTTTTAAAAATGAATTTGCATTTTATTGCATGACATAAGAATTTGATCACCTACCAACCAGTAAGAATTCTGGCTCTCACAGACCTGTTATTTTTTCTTTAGGAAGCCCTCCTGTTCTCCACTCATTACCTGTATTAACTGCACCTGTTTGAACTTGTTACCTGTATAAAAGACACCAGTCCACACACTCAAGCAAACAAACAGACTCCAACCTCTCCACAATGGCCAAGACCAAAGACCTGTATAAGGGCATCAGGGATAAAGGCAACAACTGTTGGCGCAATTATTAGAAAATGGAAGAAGTTCAAGATGACAGTCAATCTCCCTCGGTCTTGGGCTCCATGCAAGATCTCACCCCGTGGGGCATCAATGATCATGAGGAAGGTGAGGGATCAGCCCACAACTACACGGCAGGACCTGGTCAATGACCTGAAGAGAGCTCGGATCACAGTCTTCAAGAAAACCATTAGTAACACACAATGCCGCCATGGATTAAAATCCTGTTGCACATGCAAGGTCCAGCTGCCCAAGCCAGTGTATGCCCAGGCCCATCAGAAGTTTGCTAATGACCATCTGGATGATCCAGAGGAGGAATGGGAGAAGATCATGTGGTCTGATGAGGCAAAAATTGAGATCTTTGGTCTAAAATCCACTCGCCGTGTTTAAAGGAAGAAAGAGGAGTACAACCCCTAAAACTTTATCCAAACTGTAAAACATGGAGGTGGAAACATCATTCTTTGGGGCTTCTTTTCAGGATACGTTGCCCTGGTTGTGTACATGAGGAGCAGCACTATTTCTGGCCATTATATAACTTATGTGTAGTATTTTTCAGCAGATATAGATTTCATCTATAATTTGCAGTTCTCCCAGAGCTGGTGGGCGGAGCTTTCTCCCCCCCCCCCCCCCCCAAAAAAAAAGACTAATCTTGTAAGTCAACTAAATCAATACAGATGACTAAAACATAAATCAAAATTTCTAGTAAAAATGTACACTGATCACAACGTAAACATGATAAAGTTAATGAGGAAAACACAATTTTTTTTTTAATCCTTGTGACACGGTGTAATAGGTCACTAAATACAAGACTGTGCAGTTAAAAAAAAAAAATTATTCTCACTGTATAAAACTGGAACTAAATACTACACCAGAACTACATAACTTAGCGGGCTGGATGCGGGCCCCAAATTCATTCATTAATCACAGACGGGCAACAACTGGATCTGCCGTTTATCAAGGAATGGGGCTGTGCGGCCAGGCACTACACCAAACAGAACACCCAACATGGCAACAACGCCACCAGAGTTTTGCTTCTCTCTGTAAATTATTTTCCTATTTTTTAAGTTTCCAAGTTTTCTTTGTTTTTCTTTTTTTTAACGCTGGAGAACGGGTCACTGGCAGAAGGGAAACACAAGAGCGACATTCTGCTGGATGCAGACGGGAAGGGCCATGCTCCACGTCAAACAGGTGACTGCTAATCCCAATCCGATGCAGGGAAGAACAGGAGTGTGCAGCATCCGGAGCAAGAGATCAGCTTCATCGCGTCTGTTCAACTGGGAGAGAAACAGGATATTTATTAGAAATGTCTACTATAGAGGAAGGGCATATAATTGAATTTGAGCGATTCTGACCTTTTGGCACCTCCCCTTTGGCCAAAAAGCACCTTTTTTTGGGTCCACCCTGGCACTTTGAGTTAAGCAAGCTGATTTAGTGCTCAGGTTTGTCACTCAGGCGCAAAAAAGGTTAGCCATCACTTCCCTAAGCTGATGTCTAAGCATCTGCTTTTTTCCAGAAATAGTACCTCATTTGTGATTGGGCTGTCTTTGATATTTCAGCTCATCCCTAGTCAGCGGAATGGGGCTTTTTATGGTCATATACATGGACAGACACAGTGCTGTTTCTGACCCTAGACAAACCTCAAGTAGGGAAGTTTGTCTATAATAGAACATCAGAACAAACTGCACTGTGCCAGCCATTCAGAATGCCAAATCTTGCAGTCTTTGGGGATGAGGTATTGCAATATCTAAGAGATGGGATGTGTTGGGATGGAAACATGTTTGAGAAAGACGGCACTCACTGTATGATGAAATGTCAATCTCATCGGGCAGCTCGCTGATGTTGACCTCAAAACGATCTTGAACCTCATTCAGAATTTTTGCATCTCCCTCATCAGAGACGAATGTGATGGCGAGACCCTTGGTACCAAACCTGCCGGCTCGTGCCACCTAACAAGAGGGTCAGAATACAAAAAGACATGGTAATTACAAGAACACTTTAAGAAATAGACAAGACAAAGATTCAAAGAGAATTCTGTATCATGCCCTACCCTTCCAGATTCTGTACCTGGCATATTATTACAAGCTTGCTTTCTGATAAAAGAAGCCTGTGTACATACCCTATGCAGATAGGTATCAGAGTCCTCCGGCATGTCATAATTGAAAGCGATATTCACTCTTTCAATATCCATCCCACGACCAAACAAATTTGTGGCCACCAGAATTCTGCGCTGGAAATCCTTGAATTGTTGGTATCGGGACAATCTGGCATAAAACATAAATACAAAGTATATACATATTAAGGCTAGGATCATCAAAGTACAGCATCCACCCTGCTTTACCTCCCCACCACTTATCACAGGAGATATTAAAGGGGTACTCCGGTGGAAAACTTTCTTTTTTATTAACTGGTGCCAGAAATTTAAACAGATTTGTAAATTACTTCCATTAAAAAAAATCTTAATCCTTCCAGTTGTGTTAATGTATTAATGGCTGAATACTACAGAGGAAATTCTTTTCTTTTTGGAACACAGAGCTCTCTGCTGACATCTCTGTCCATTTTAAGAACTGTCCAGAGTAGGAGAAAATCCCCATAGCAAACATATGCTGCTCTTGACAGTTCCTAAAATGGACAGAGAGGTCAGCAGAGAGCACTGTGCTCGTGATGTCAGCAGAGAGCTCTGTATTCAGCAGCTAATAAGTACTGGAAGGATTAAAAATAAATAAATCTTGCAACCTACTAAAGCTTTTAATACTGAAATTCCACAAAAGCCTGCGAGTAGAAACAAATCTTGGGCAAGTAATTTGTAAAAGCTATGGCTGGTAAATTATAGGAAGGGTAGTGTAATCCTTTATTTACAAGGCTGGGATACAGTTTCTATTGCACACTTTGCATTACACCAGTGTTTTCCAACCAGGGTGCCTCTAGCTGTTGCAAAACTACAACTTCCAGCAAAGGCTGTGCAGGCATGCTGGGAGTTGTAGTTTTGAAACAGCTGGAGGCACGCTGGTTGGAAAACACTGCATTAGACTATACTGGTCCTTTTCCTCATCCTTACCTCTCCTCTTGTTGCATCCCACGATGAATAGCAATTGCTGGAAAGTTCTGTTCCACCAAGAGTTGAGCCAGAGCGATGCAGCGTTGAACGGACTTGACGAAGATGACCACCTGTAACATTATAATATTCATTGAGTCTCGCTCCCTACAGAAATAAAACCCACAAATTGTCAGCCCAGGTTCGGACCTTACACTGCCCTTCGACAAAAAATATTACAGTCTCCACAGAAATTAGAACAATTATCCAGACAGGGATTGGTGGATGGGGATAGAAATAAAACATCCAACCAAAACCTGATTGACAAACAGTTTTCTGTATACGGCTTAAATGCTGACCTATGTGTATCCACAGTTACAAACAAACCCTGTGTAGTCCGAACTTGCAGTCATGTTTAATTACCTCCCCTCTCCTTTAAAAGGTTATAACAGGAATGGCTGTAGCTCCTATACAAACCTATGTATTTCCATATTCACAGACTACAAACAAACCCTGTGTAGTCTGAGCCTGCAGCGCAGGCTCAGACTACACAGGGTTTGTTTGTAGTCTGTGACTATAGAAACACACAGGTTTGTATAGGAGCTGTATACACAAAACAGCAGAATATCAGAATATCATTTTTCAATAAAGGGTGGGTTCAGACTGTCTCCATTTCACGGTTTCCGTCACTCAACATTTAAAGGGGTACTCCACTGGAAAACATTTTTTTTTTTTTTTTTTTTTTAAATCAACTGGTGCCAGAAAGTGAAACAGATTTGTAAATTATTTCTATTTATAAATCTTTACCCTTCCAGTACTTATAAACTGCTGTATGCTCCACAGGAAGTTCTTTTATTTTTGGATTTCCTTTCTGTCTGACCACAGTGCTCTCTGCTGACACCTCTGTCCATTTTAGGAATTGTCCAGAGTAGGAGAAAGTCCCAAAAGTAAACATCTCCTGCTCTGGACAGTTCCTAAAATGGACAGAGGTGTCAGCAGAGAGGACTGTGGTCAAACAGAAAGGAAATTCAAAAATAAAAGAAAGAACTTCCACTGTAGTATACAGCAGCTGATAAGTACTGGAAGGATTAAGATTTTTAAATTGAAGTAATTTACAAATCTGTTTAACTTTCTGGTACCAGGTGATTAAAAAAAAAAAATGTTTTTCAGGGGAGTACCCCTTTAATTTTGCAGTATGCAAAAGCAAAGATAACTATGCAATTGTGTACAATGTAAATCAATAAGAAACAAATTCTGTGGCTTACAGTAGCATCCGTTACCAGTAACTTTTTTTTTTTTTTTTTTTACTTTCAATCTAAGTTGCTTCATTTTTAATTTTATACGCACTGGAGAAATATATATTAGGGATGCACCGAAATTTCGGCTACCGAAAATTATCGGCCGAAAATGACGGTTTCTGTCGATAATTTCGGTGGCAGTGGCTTAAAGTAGGGTGTGGTTTGGAACTTACATAGGCAAGTCTGTGAGAAGACGCGCAGTTGGCGCCAAGAACCAGCAGGAGCACCTCAGGTGAAGTAGTGCCAGTAGGTAACGTGCACAGTATTTCTTCCCCCAATGGTCCCATAGTTTATAAATGGAACAGGGTGTGATGGGGGTACTGAATTACTTAGTATTGCTCTCTCCAGCGCCACACTGCCCTAACCTGCGGGTCCTGAGCTCGCTTCATACTGGCTAATGCCGGACATCACCGATCCTGGTGATGTCAGACATTAACCCTAAATTGGCTTAAATAGTCTTTGGTAGCTCAGTGGAGCCGATCGGGACACCCGCGAGGTCCCAATCAGCTGGCTAATGCTGGACATCACCGATCTAGGTGATGTCCGCCATTAACCCTTTAGATGCCGCGATCAATGTTGATTGCAGCTAACACTCTTCGGTAGCTCAGTGGAGCTGATCAGGACACCCGCGGCAAAACCTGCAGGTCCCGATCAGCAGAGGACGGGCGGAGGTTCCCTACCTGCCTCTGGCTCGTCCCATCGGCGCTCCAATATGCAGGAAGCCTTAGCAGCCTGTAGTAATGGAACGCCTATAACACTGATCAGGGCTGTGCTATAGGCTTCTATGGCACAGCAATGATCAGTGTTTGCAAACACAAGAGTGCATCTGTGTGTCTCCAGCTATTACAAAACTACAACTCCCAGCATGCCCTACAGCGTTTGGCTGTCTAGGGTATGCTGCGAGTTGTAGTTTTGCAACAACTGGAGACACCCTGTGGAATATACACTGCCCTGTGGGGAGAAAAAGTGTGAAAAAAAATATAAGGCAATAAATGTAAAAAAAAAAGCCCCTCCCCTAAAAATTTTTTTTTAATTCTCCCCCCTTTTTGAAATAAAGGTTAATAAAAATATTTGGTAAAGCGGCATGTATAAATATCCAAACTATTAAAATATAATGATAAAGCGAACTAATCATCAGAACTTACCCTATATAACGCTTGGCAAAGCGTTATATAGGGTAAAATCTTTATCCTCCCCCATCCCCAGGGGACTCTCCAGCCCCCCAGGGATGGTGAGGCCCCATAAGTAGTCCCCTGGGCGGGGAGCTCCTCTCATCTAGTTCTGTCTTTGGCCGGCAGCGACGGTCAGGGACAGTTTGTTCTTACCCCAAGGTAATAGCACTGCAGCCAGGTGAACAATAGGGGGCGATAGGACCGAAAGATCAGTGTTTCCCAACCAGGGTGCCTCCAGCTGCTGCAAAACTACAACTCCGAGTTTTGCAACAACAAAACTGGGAGATGTAGTTTTGCAACAGCTGGAGGCACCCTGGTTGGGAAACACTGCACTATAAAAGCAGGGCCATTCAGGAGTATAGGAGATCTGGGTAGTAGCCTTCAGCTGTCCAAGAATGCTGGGAGTTGTAGTCTTACCAATAAAAACTACAGATCACGGCACAAAAAATAAGCCCTCATACATCCCCGTATACGGAAAAATTTTAAAGTTATATAAAAACTATATTTAAAAAAAAAAAAAAAAGTGGGCAAAGCAATGCATTTTCGGTTTTCGGCCAAGCACAGATTAATTTTCTTTTTCGGACAAAAATTTCCCTTTCGGTTCATCCCTAATATATATTACCTACATTAAAAGAGAACATATATCAGCAGATGTGGAAGTCATAGTGGAGGGTGTAGTGTCTCAGACTCTTCCCTCTGGAGAAGTAAAATAGCAAAAAAACAGGCGGCACCACAATAAAAGGAGTAGTAGTCTGCATGATCAAAACCAAACCAATCCATAAAATTATCATGCATGAAAAGGAGCTGCACATGCTAAGAATATTTACACAGTACAACAAACATTACAGACAAATATCACAACTAAAAAGAACTTGTCTGAGACATATGACAGTCTGAGAAAAATGCCAAGTCTTATTTTTTATTTACATTTTTCTAAAGCTAAGTTCACACTGCCGCTGGGCTCCGCTAAAGGGAATGTCGTCGCTTTACCCATTAAAAGGACGAGAGTTGAGCGGATAAATATGAATATCGATGTCCTATTTTTTTTTTCTTTGCTCAACTCAACTATAAAATACCGGATTCCTGACGGATTCCATTTAAGTCAATGGCATCCGGTGGGACTTGGCGGCATCTGTTGTGAAAAGGGTCCGTTTGGCACCAAACGGAAACCGAATAGGACTGGGATAGGGAGCGGGTTGACTGATCACTAAGACTCTTGTGTGTCTTGTTAGACATGTCCGTGGGATGATTATTTGTAGTTCTGATATTTTGGTTTTGCTTTATAAATATTCTTTAGATGAGCAGCACATTTTCCTGCAGAATACTTGTGGAATGGTTTGATTTTCTTCCCTCTGGAGGACTCTACAGGAGTTGTGCCACCATTAAAAGGGAACATGTCACCAGATTTTTCCATATGTAATTGGTGGCAACACATTATACAGGGTAAAATAAGGTTTCTTACCAGGTCCGGACATCCTCCAGAGTGTCCACTATACTGTATAAATTCAGCTTTAGAAGTGTCCCGAACCAAATCAAGTAGTCACTGGGGCATGTGGCATCCTGAAATAGTCACCGGGCCCAGGCTGTAATCACTGAACCTTCACAGGCCCAGAGGCAGAGCGGTGTCGTCTGCCAGGCCCGGCTGTCAATCATGCCCAAGTAGGAGTAATTACAGCCCAGGTTCGGTGACCACTTCTGAATGCCGTACACTGCAATTACTACTCGGACGCTCAAAAAAGACATGGGAAGAAAACTTACTTTACCCTATATAACTTGTTCCCATCAGTTATATAGGATAAAACCTGGTGGAAAAGATTCCCTTTAAGTGCTAGTACACACAAAGTAGTTTCTGAGGAATTCACATAGACCCACCTGGAATAAGGCTCCCATTGAATACAATAGGATGTCGAGGGGTACTACGGTGGAAAACATTTTTTTTTTTTAAATCAACTGGTGCCAGAAAGTTAAACAGATTTGTAAATGACTTCTATAAAAAAAAATCTTTACCCTTCCAGTACATATTAGCAGCTCTCTGCTGATGCTATGTGCTCTCTGCTGACACCTGATGCCCTTATCAGGAACTGTCCAGAGCAGGAGAAAATCATCATAGAAAACCTATGCTGCTCTGGACAGTTCCTGACACGGACAGAGGTGTCAGCAGAGAGCACTGTGGTCAGACAGAAAAGAAATTCAAAAATAACAGAATTTCCTCTTTAGTATACAGCTCCTAAGAAGTACTGGAAGGGTGAAGATTTTTTAATAGAAGTAATTTACAAATCTGTTTAACTTTCTTGCACCAGTTCATTTAAAATAAAAATGTTTTCCACCGAAGTACCACTTTAAACAAGTAATACAATGCTGCCCGTAAACTGCTACATTTGTGGCAGTATAAGCACCTTCCCTTGGTAATACATTAAAGTGTCTGTCATTTAATAAAAACTTTTGACTGTTTCCCAACCGGTGTGCCTCCAACTGTTGCAGAACTACAACTCCCAGCATGCCCGGACAGCCAACAGCTAGGGGCACGCAAGTTGAGAAACACTGGTCTGGAGTCTTGTGTGGGTCAGGTTACGTGATTTGCCGAAGGCTGTCCGGGCATGCTGGGAGTTGTAGTTTTACAACAGCTGGAGGCACACAGGTTGGGATACACTGCATCACACACGTCAAAAGGTCAGGGTCATAGTGCTGAGACCCACATTTATCAGAAGAACAAGAATAATCCCATGGGAGTGCACTCTACTTCCCGACTCGGTTTTGCTGACTCAGACTTAGGGTACGTTCACACGCGCAGATTGTCGCAGTGTATTTAGCTGAGGATCCACTGGTGAAGGCCCCGCTCTATGCTGGCTTTACATGTGCCTGCTTGTAGCGGCAATACGCGGCGTACTCGCACATCGCGGCCGCTCTCCCTGCTCTGAGCTAGGCAGAGAGTATGTGTGAGTATACCGTGACTCGCACATCGCAGTGTGTCTGCTGGTAGCGGCGTATTGCGGGCCTTCACCAGCGGATTTGCAGCGTAAATCCGTGCGTGTTAACGTACCCTTATAATGGAGCACCAAGACAAAGATCGCCGAGAACAAGCGAGTAAAGCGCACGCTTATCACAACTAGTTCTTCTGTTTGGTGAGGGTCTTAGCAGGAGACCCAGTCCAAATCAAAATGAGGGGAGGGGGTGGTTCTTGATCAAACCCAGAGCCACCTTCCTCCACTGCTTCTTTCTAGACTTAACCTAATTCACCTGATTAAACTCCAACAAGTCCAGGAGGTCAAAAAGTTTGCGGTTTTTCTCATTGTCCTTGAGTTTGACGTAGTATTGCTGCAGGCCATGAAGGGTCAGCTTGGTCTCGTCATCCACGAAGATTTCCATTGGCTGGAGGAGGGGGTGGGAAATTAAGGGTTAAACAGTAAGGGGCGGCGCCGGCTTTCTTTTTTTTTTTTAGCTCTTTGAGAAGTCCTATTACAGGTGAGGACTGGATCAGGATGGCCTCCTATAAATGACGGCTTTCTCAGGCTAAGATGGCGTCTCGCATACAATCTTGGATAATAACTGTAGACATTATACTAATAACCACAGATGGGATTACCAAAAAGTTATACTAAGAAAGGTCCTGACCGCAGTAGTAATATTGGCCATTAAATATTATTTTAACTCCCCCTGTGCCCGAAATCTACCTTCCGTGATATCTGGTGAAACACCTCTCTCTTGTTCCCACAGCGATATCTTTCTATAGAGAATCTTTTTACCATGTATTGGGAGTCATTGTGCTTTTCCAGCTGTTAATTTCAGGCCAAAGCTGCAGGACAAGTATCAGGGACAATTTTTACAACACAGCAATAAAGCAGCTCTGTCAGGTCTCCTATCTGAGGGCAGCAATAGGATAAAGAGGATTACGTTATATGGGGAGAAGTCATTTTCTAGAAACAGCCAATGAGTCCTGCTTCACCTTGCAAGTCCTAAAGTGTCTAAAAGTGTGCAGGGGAAGAGAGAATCATAGGCTTTTCTCTGAGTGGGCGGAATAAAGCAGGACTCACAGGCTCTGAGGGGGCGGCATAAAACACAACAGATAGGCTCTAAGGGGGCGGGGTAAAGGGTGACTCAGGCTCTCTGAGAGGGTGGGGTGAAGCAGGACTCACAGTCTCTGACAGGGCGGGGTTAAGGACGACTCACAGGCCCTGAGGGGGTAGCATAAAGAAAAACAGATAGGCTCTAAGGGGGCGGGGTAAAGGATGACTCACAGGTTCTGACAGGGCAGGGTTAAGGACTCACATGCCGTCTGAGTTGGCAGGGTTAAGCAGAACTTAGACCCTCTCTAAAGGTCTCACAGGCTCCGAGTGGGTGTGATGAAGCATGGCTCTCAGGCTCTAAATGGGCAGAGTGAATGAAGATTTAAAGGGGTACTCTGCCCCTTACCTATAAGACGTCTGATCTCATGGGTCCCACCACAATCTCTCCTGCAGCACCCACTTGTCATCAGCTGCGCAGAGCGAAGATCGGTCCATGCTGATGACTACAGGGTCGGAGTATCATGACATTACGGTCCCGCCCCCTCGTGATGTCACACCCCACCTCCTCAATACAAGTCTATGGTAGGGGGCATGGCAGCCGTCAAGCCCCTCCCATAGGCTTGCATTGAGGGTGCATAACATCATGAAGGGGCGGGGCCGTGACGCCACATTACTCCGGCTCCTATATCGCGAGGCATCAGCATGGATCGATCTTTGCTCCGTGCAGCTGATGACAAGCGGGTGCTGCAGGAGAGATTGCGGGGGTCCCCAGTGATCTGATGTCTTATCCCCTAGGGGATAAGATGACTAGGGGCGGAGTACCCCTTAAATCAATCTTAGTGGGCAGGGTGAAGCAGGACTCACAGTGTCTGTCTGAGGGCTCTATAAGTGGGTATGGTGACTCTCAGGCTCTAAATTGGCAGAGTGAATGAAGATTTACAGGATCTTAGCTGTTAGGGTGAAGCAGGACTCACAGGCTCTTAGACTGACTGGTTATCTCTAGGATTCTAGCTTGATAAAAATACGGAATCAAATAATAGAAAACTATAAAATCGCCGAGCTCAGCATCTCCCCCTCTGCCCTCAGATAAAGACGTGACAGATCTGCTACCAACGTTAGGAAAAAAAACATTACTTGAGACACTTTTGCAAAATCTACTATGCGAGAAGCCATCTCAATCTGTGAAAGAAAGGGTACAACTTACAAAATATAAGGTTACAATGGTCACTCAAGGTGTACATTTCCTTAACATGCATTCACAACCTGACAGAATGGTACAAGCCACGACAAACTCTGCTTAGTCCATGACGATGAGCATTCTCTACCACTCTCTCAGAGGATCAAACATAGTACAAGTCAGCAGAGGATTAGAGGAAGCTTACATACATCCACCACTGTTTTGCCGAATCAGGTTTTGAAGGTTATTAATGCAATTAATTGTTTCTCTAATATGGGCAGTGGACATTAAAAAACAATGGCTATTCACCAATGAGGGAATACAAAAAATAAATGTACACGATACCTTGGTTGTGTGGAGATACTGAGTCTTCCTCTAATCTTATGAAAACTGTACAGTGTATAGTCAACCAGAAGAATCAGAGAAATGAAGCATTCAGAATAGAAAATGAGCAATATTGTTCAAAACAGAATAAAATTACCAGCCAGAAAAACAGCAAGACAGACGTCTGATCGTGACAAGCATTTGTTGTTCAATCTAATAACCCATGGACCATCAGCTTTCATTTATTAACATGCCTAAGTGTTTACTGCTTAACCCCTTGGTGAAGAAGCCATTGCAGTGAAAAATAACTTATCCCCCATCCAGCAGTCGGGCCCCCCGCGATCTATAATTTATCCCCTATCCTTTGGATAGGGGATAAGTTATCTTTCACTACAGAACTCCTTTAAGGACAAGGCTTAATGCTGTGCCCGTCATTAACTCTGGGTCCTGGCTGCTGATAGCAGTCGGGACCCACCGGGTTTGACACGCACTCAGCATCTGAGCGCATTTCAAACCCTGGTAATGGGACGAAGGCATAAAACATTTTTTATTTTTATTTTTTAAATCAACTGGTGCCAGAAAATTAAACAGATTTGTAAATTACTTCTATAAAAAAAAAATCTTTATCCTTCCAGTACTTTTAAGCTGCTGTATGCTACAGACGAAATTCTTTTCTTTTTGAATTTTTTTTGTCTTGTCCACAGTGCTCTCTGCTGACACCTGATACGGGCATCAGGTGTCAGCAGAGAGCACTGTGGATAAGACAAAAAAGAAATTTAAAAAGAAAAGAATTTCCTCTGTAGCATACAGCTGCTAAAAAGTACTAGAAGGGTAAAGATTTTTTAATAAAAGCAATTTACAAATCTGTTTAACTTTCTGGCACCAGTTGATAAAAAAAATAAAGTTTCCACTGGAGTACCCCTTTAACAAAACAAAAAAAATAAACTTTTGACATGTGAAAAGTTTCAATCGGTCAAGTTTCAGGGTCGAAACCCTACAGATGTCAACAGTTCTGTGTGCGTTTCACTCCCTGGCTCAATCTGTCAGATTGTAGGTGATCAGCTCCATTTTAAGTCAATGGAGTCTGTCACCTGCAAACAGATGGCGCAGCGCCAAGCATACTTCACCTGGCCATGTCTAAAGCTCAGTGGGGGTTTCAGCACCTAGACTCCAAATGGTAAAAAAAATGTTGATGTCTGCAGGACTAGTAAAAAGCTTTTGAAAGAGACATTAACGCTTTAAAGAGCTTTCCTACCAATGAAAAATATGGCTTCAGGCCAATTGCAAGCCTGTTTATGGTGAAAGGAGATAGTCAGGGGCCGGAAACAGCTGAGTCGGCTGCGTTAAGCAACTCCCTTACCTTATTGGGGGTTGCACAAATGCCATAGACCTGCGACCTATACTGTTCACGTAACTTCCAGTGTTGCATTAACCGCGTGCCTCCCGAAGGCATTTGCTATGCATTATTTGCGCACCTCACAATCACATCACTGGGAGTTGTGCAAATTGCGTAACACAGCTGACCTTACCTTCTCCGCCGACTGCAAACATGCTTTAGGTGGCTGGGAATCCATCTTGTATTATTATTAGGGAATCCCCATTAATATAATCCGTTTTACCTGCCTTTTCTTGACAACACACAAGACTTATGTTCATAAACTTCTGATACCTAGAATACATTCTAAATCCTCATCCATAAGTTATACATGCATCTCACAGCCCAGTGCAGAGGTCCCTGTACACACCAGAAGTTACAGACTGGACAAAATTGTTAGTACATTTCCGTCTAAGGGTGGGTTCACATTACGTTTTTACAGTACGGGAACTGGATCGGGATGCGAAAACCAGGTGCTCCCGCATCCCCGCTGGATCCAGCCCGTATCTTATTCATTTCAATGAGCCGACCAGAGTCAAACGGTGACTCCCGTTGGCTCATTCTTGCCCTGTATCCGGTTTTCTGATCGGACCTGAAACCGTGGTATGCTACGGTTTTAGGTCCGGTCACCAAACCGGGTACAGGGCAAAAATGAGCTGAACGGAATCACCATTTGACTCCAGTCGGCTCATGTTAATTAATTAGATACGGGCCGGTTCTGGCTGGGAATACGGGAGCGCCTGGTTTTCGCTCCCCCCAGCCCGATCCGGTTCCTGTACTGTAAAAACGTAATGTGAACACACCCTTAAACAGAAACCCCCCCCAAAAAAACAGAATGCTCCTGGAATAACTTGAAACTGAAAAAAAGTTATGAATTAAAGGTACCTGACAATTAAATTATATTAATCAGACATTACTTTTGAATTGTGGATCAACAGTATAATTTAAAAAAAAAGAAAATTATGGAACTGACCTTTTGGGGCAGTCACTGCAATCCAGCGATTTCTGTACCTCTCAATTTACATAACTCCCAGTGACCTCAATCTGTTCAAAGAACATTCGGCCAGAAGCTGTGTAGCTTGTTCTTTGAACAAATGAGACAAAACTCAAGCTTTTTCACACATTACTATAGCTCTATGTTCGCAGATGCAAAAATGACACAAGGAAAAGAACACTGAACCTACTGTGATCATGGAGGAGGCTTGAGTATGTTTAGGGTGTCTTGAATCTGTAGAGAGTACAATAAAATCTTGAGTGGCCCAAACACACTCAACGGCAAAGAATGTGTTAAGAGCAAAACATTGGACTATTGTAAAGTGGCCTTCTATGAGCCCTGATCTGAACCCCTGATCTGTGGAAGGAGCTGAAACCTGCGGTCTGGGGAAGACACCTGAGAAAGTTGGAGCAGGATCTTATGAGGAGTGGGCCAAGATACCTGCAGTCTGGAGAAGACATCCTACACACCTAAGGCCCATTCACACCTGGGCCAGCTGGAGCAGGATCTTATGAGGAGTGGGCCAAGATATCTGCAGTCCGGAGAAGACATCCTACACACCTTAAAGGGGTATTCCAGGCAAAAACTTTTTTATATATATATAAACTGGCTCCAGAAAGTTAAACAGATTTGTAAATTACTTCTATTAAAAAATCTTAATCCTTTCAGTACTTATGGGCTTCTGAAGTTAAGGTTGTTCTTTTCTGTCTAAATCCTCTCTGATGACACCTGTCTCGGGAAACGCCCAGTTTAGAAGAAGTTTGCTATGGGGATTTGCTTCTAAACTGGGCGTTTCCCGAGACAGGTGTCATCAGAAAGCACTTAGACAGAAAAGAACAACCTTAAAACGGGTATTCCAGGCAAAACCTTTTTTTATATACATCAACTGGCTCCGGAAAGTTAAACAGATTTGTAAATTACTTCTATTAAAAAATCCTAATCCTTCCAATAGTTATTAGCTTCTGAAGTTTTCTGTCTAACTGCTCAATGATGATGTCATGTCCCGGGAGCTGTGCATGATGGGAGAATATCCCCATAGAAACTGCACAGCTCCCGGGACGTGAGTCATCAAAGAGCAGTTAGACAGAAAACAACAACTCAACTTCAGAAGCTAATAACTATTGGAAGGATTAAGATTTTTTTAATAGAAGTAATTTAAAAATCTTGTAAGGCAAAGGGATATGGATACCGCTCTCACCAGCTCCGGACACCTCCTGCACCTGTGCTGCGGACTGCCGGCACCGCCTCCGGCAACTCCTTATACTTGAAAGAACTCCGTCCGGCACCAAGGTATGAGGTAAAAAAGGCTTGTCTTTATTTATTCCACAGCAGGATACATACAGATAAAGATGTCTGACGCGTTTTGCCCTTTGCAGGGCTTAATCGTAGACTAATACATCTTATAACAAACACGATTAAAATACTGAGCGGTCCGGTCACATGACCTACCGCATCATCACATTAAAATTGCATGGAAAAACTGGATACCTGGATAATACATGGATCACACCCTATTTTAGGAAAACCTGAGGTGGCTCTCTACGAGCTAATTCACACCATCCTATTTGGCCGTTACTCCTGTGTGCGAATTTTATCCTAAATTTATACCGATATGGCTGTAAGCCTGACTATTTTGATAATAGATATGTATTATCCAGGTATCCAGTTTTTCCATGCAATTTTAATGTGATGATGCGGTAGGTCATGTGACCGGACCGCTCAGTATTTTAATCGTGTTTGTTATAAGATGTATTAGTCTACGATTAAGCCCTGCAAAGGGCGAAACGCGTCAGACATCTTTATCTGTATGTATCCTGCTGTGGAATAAATAAAGACAAGCCTTTTTTACCCAATACCTTGGTGCCGGACGGAGTTCTTTCTAATTTACAAATCTGTTTAACTTTCTGGAGCCAGTTGATATATAAAAAAAAGTTTTTGCCTGGAATACCCCTTGACGCCCCTTCACCCCTGAGACATCAGGAGCAGGATCTTATGAGTGGGCCAAGATACCTGTAGACAAGTGCAGACATCTCATTGAGAGTTACAGAAATCGCTGGATCGCAGTCCCTGCCTCACATGTCTGATTTTCATCAGTAAATATTCAGTAAATTTTTATTCATTATTGTTTTTGTCAGTGTCAAGATATTTCAAGGAAGCTTTGTTGTGATGTTTCTATCTTTAATAGCAGGGTACCAAAAATGTTGTCTAGGTCTGTATCTACACATCAAACACAAAGGAAAGTGCATGCAAACCCACAACTGATCCAAAATGTACACCTTGATTTACAGTCACGTATGTATGGAATTGCCTTGTAACAAACCTATGTTCCTAATGAGGTGGAAGGCGAACGGCTGTTAGTACATGAACAATTCTATACATACGCATGTACCCAGCCAGTCTCATGGACAAAGCACATTCACATACAAGAAATAGACTTTAGAGAAAATAGATAAGAGAAAGAAGATAGAAGAAATAAAGATGGGTCCTGAATTCATCCTAGGATTAAGGCTGCATCTGAGCGTCACTCACCCAATTATATATAATCGCTATTATTGCTTAATCCAAATTACTGTCATCTCGTTTCTGTATCTGATCACTATTGCCTCCCCACCTTTTCTTCAGTGATGGCGATTTTGTTCTACAGCCTAATACTGAATACTGAAAAAATGTATAGCTGATTCTTAGAGGATCTGGACCTTACTGCTTAAAGGGGTACTTCACTGCTCAGCGTTGGGAACAAAACATTCCGAACGCTTAGAGCTGATGTTGGGGACTCATGATGTCACGGCCCCACCGCTTGTGATGTCACGCCCCACCCCCTCAATGCAAGTCTATGGGAGGGGGCGTCACGCCCCCTCCCATAGACTTGCATTGAGGGGGCGGGCCGTGATGGCACAAGTCCCCAGAACCGGTTCTAAGCGTTCGGAACATTTTGTTCCGAATGCTGAGCAGCGACGTACCCCTTTCATTATCATCTGTAGGGCTGCGGAAAAGTACTCAGCAGTCAATTATTCTGAACTGCCTATTTTCTATATGCTATGAAGGTGCCCATCTTAAGAGCCAACTGATACCCAGGACAACTTGAACATCCTGCACCAGTATCTTCAAGACAAAAAAAAAATCCCCTCTCCCTGACATGAAGATGATATAAAAAATATCTCACATAGTTAAAAAAATTAAATAAAAAATTCAAGAAAGTATGACTGCTCTGGACTAATCCTATAGCCTGGCATCAAGACGACCAGATAGGTGTCAGATACTAGAAAAAGGATTTTCAGGTGGAAATAGATAAAAAGTTACTAAAAATAAAAGATCCATCAGGAAGACTAAGCCCATACACAATAGCTAGAGATATTTGACTATTTGTCTCTTCTCACTCCCAGTTTATGTGACGCTATCAGATTCTGGATTAAAGCAACTAAACAATCCTGAAAAATTTCCAGCTGAAAATCCAAAGCAAAAAAAATATTAAAATTTTGCAAAAAATAAAAAAAATAAAAAAATTTAAAAATGTAAGAAAAAAAATTGTGTCCCATTAAATAAAAATTGTCAAAAATGTAGACTGCTGTAATACAGCTTGCAGTCTTGTGGGATCAAAAAAAAGAAAAGTAAAATTATGGCTCATGCAGCATTGCAGGGGGAAGACTTACTAGTGTGACTTGTTCTGCTGCATCATACGGATCTAGGTGAAATTTGGTGTCTGGTGCGTCATATTTGGGGACTTTGGAGTGTGACATTTGTACTGATGTGTCACGAGGTTTGGCCATGTATAATGTTGTGTCACAGATGATCAGTGTGTTTTCGGTGGCCACATTATTTATATACTTGCATGATGCTTGTGCTACATTATCATTAGGCTTTCAGTCTATTAGATCAGTGGTATATGCAGTTGTGTCACACAGGACTGGATACTTTATCCTGACTAATGTAGCACAAGTGCTGGTGTTCTTTTTAACAATGTCAAATTCATAACGTGTGATACTGTTGCGGGTGTATCACACAGATGTGACATATGAAAGTGACCTTAGTGACACTAGTTAACTTTTAGTGATTCATTTCACCTATGTAACTAATGGGCAATGCTGAATAAATTATGAAGAGTGTAAAAATTGTGCCATTGCTTGGAAGTTGATGGGTGTGACACACGGTGCCGTGTAAAAAAGAATAAAAACCTAGCTGTCGTGACACTGGCAATTCTGTGATGGATGGGAAGGGAGAGCAGAGATGAGGACTGCAACGGGTAAAGCCCATCTGGCCGGTTGACTCAGGGTCACGACAGAACTGCGGCTAGACCCAGACTCTTGACTTGCACATTTGTTTCAGCGACATCTCTTTGGTAGCAATTTCAGGCAGGGGCTGTTTGAGGAATGATGCAGGAGGAGGAGGAGGAGAAGGGATGTGAAGAGTTGGTTATTACATCTTGCATGAACTTCCGGCAGACTGGGCGGATCTCCTTGCTCAGGGTGGCGCTGAACATCATGACCTGCTTCTCATGAGGGGTCATACGGAAAATTTCTTGAACATCTCTGCGCATGTCTGTAACAGATTAGAAAATATAAAAAATGATATGAGTCAACCTTCAGTGACATCCCCCTTACCCCAGGAACTTGAATCCACAGAGACCTGCATGATGTTTGGGACTCAGCAAAATTGCAATGTGCACAAGTTTCAGCTTTTCCTAAGGCTGAGCCCTCACTCACCTAGCTGTTCTAACATCTTGTCGCATTCATCCAAGATAAAGTGTTTGATGTGTTTCAGATTCAGGTTCTTGTTTCTTGCCAGCGCTAGAATTCGGCCTGGGGTGCCCACCACAATATGGGGACAGCTCTTCTTCAGCATCTCCTCATCCTTTTTAATTGAAAGGCCGCCAAAAAACACTGCCACCTAGTGGAACGAAATACAGGAAGGTGAGGAGTATGAGATGAAGCACATAAACTAATTAAAAGCAGCGTACAATCTAATGCAATTTACCAGAAAGGTACATGAAGGAATTTAACTCATCTTTGCTTTAATCCTGAACATAATTTGAGGTCTTTAGAATTTTGTACTGTAGTGTGCAAAATGTAACGCCTGCAGTTGGAATCCGACCAGCATGTCCCAGCACTTAAAGGGGTAGTCCAGTGGTGAAAAACTTATCCCCTATCCTACGGGGGTCCGACTGCTGGGGCCCCACGCGATCTCTCTGTATGGGGGGCCAGGCTCGCTGGCCAGATAGCGCGTGTTGACCACTGAACGAAGCGGCGGCTGACACGCCACCTCAATACATCGCTATGGCAGAGCCGGAGATTGCCAAAGGCAGCACTCCGGCTCTGCCATAGACTTGTATTGAGGGGGCATGTCGGCCGCCGTTTCGTGCAGGTGGTCAACATGCCTCCTTCCCGTGGGCTGACAGGGCCCCATACAGGAGATTGCGGGGGCCTCCAGCGGTCGGACCCCCCTGCAATCTGAAACTTATCCCCTATACTTATGATAGAGGATACGTTTTTCACCACTGGACTACCCCTTTAAGGTGCCCTGTCAGCTTATCTCTGCCTGAGCAATACTGTGGTTCTGCCATAACAAAGGTGTGTTATTCCTTATTTACTATCCAGTATCTGACATTTGTCTGTTTACGAGACATTGCCCCTTTCTGACCCTTGGGCACCAACTGACCCTCCCCATGCAGTGCCCTGTTTATACTGAACCTGTATATAGCCAGTTGTTCATCCTGCCACTACTAGGACGTCTTCAGCTCTGCTACATCTACACCCTAAGGGTACGTTCACACGTACAGGATCCTACGCAGATTTGATGCGCAGATTTGTAGCTGCAGATTTGAAGCTGTGTTCAGTCATCCAGTTTACATTGAAATCTGCAGCAGAAAATCCTGTGCATCAAATCTGCGGACATGTGAACGTATCCTAAGGCTGCTTAACCCTTGCTCGGCAGAATCACCAGGACATTGTTTACAATTGGAGAGTCATTTGTAGGTTTAGTGTGTGAATAGCCGGCAATTTTTGCAGTAGCAGGAATGTAGGTTTATTATATGGGCAGAATCTCCTCCTGCTAACCAGTACCACTTATTGGACATGCTTTCTGCCGTTTATGGGGGCTTTCACACTACGATTGTAGTGTACGGTTGCAGGATCCGGTTGGGAGGGGCGAAAACCGTCCGCTCCCGTATCCCAGCCGGATCTGGCCCGTACCCCATTTATTTCAATGAGCCGACTGGAGTCAAACGCTGACTCCGGTTGTCTCATTTTTCCCCGAATACGGTTTTCTGAGCGGACCTAGAACCGTCGTTTACCACAGTTTTAGGTCCAGTCAGAAAACTGTATACGGGGCAAAAATGAGACAAGCGGAGTCAGCGTTTGACTCCGGTCGGCTCATTGAAATTAATGGGGTTCGGGCCAGATCCGGCTGGGATACGGGAGCGGCCGGTTTTCGCCCCTCCCAACCGGATCCAGCAACCGTACACTACAATCGTAGTGTGAAAGCACCCTAACCCACACTGGACTGTACCTTAGTGCCTGGACTGAATAATGGGATCTATGCTAATTATATCTCTGGCCCCGCTGACTGGTGAGATAAATCAGTCTCAAGTGTAATGAGCATCACCAGCACATTCTAGAGCAGTGGTCTCCAACCTGCGGACCTCGGCCATCGGCTGTCCGGGCATGCTGGGAGTTGTAGTTTTGCAACATCTGGAGGTCCGCAGCTTGAAGACCACTGCTCCAGAGGAACACAAAGGACATACAGACACAGCGAGGTCAACGATGAGGCTAAATATACTTCAGATATCATTTGGAGGTGCAAAGTTTAGGGAATTAGAAGTCACACAAAGACCCAAATGTGTTCACACACTTGGCCAAATTTAGTGTAAACAACATTTTCAATGGACAACACACAAGAAATCATCAGCTTACCTTCACAGATGGCATGTATTTTGAGAAACGTTCATACTCTTTGCTGATCTGAAAGGCCAGCTCTCTGGTGTGACACATGACTAACACGGAAACCTGTTTAAAAAAGTAAAATAAAAAAATATATGAAGACACACACAAAATCTTCACCGAAAAGGGAAGGACATGTAAGATCTCCAACAAACTTCTGACATCTAAACGCTCCGTTGCTCACACCATTGCTTTATGTTTGATTGCTGCTCAAATTAAAGCTAACCTAGCCATGGCCTTGTAGTGAAATGGGTCTCCCATTCGAGCAATTGTTGGTGAGCCCAGTGATCAGACCCCCACAGACCTAGCTTTTATTCCCTATTATGTGACCAGCTGATAACTGGGTATTCTGGCATGAAGCATTTGGGATTAAAAAAAATAAATAAAAAAAAAAAAACAACAACACATTGCTTACTTGTCCTGTAACAGGTTCCAGCTGCTGTAATGTGGCCAAGACAAACACTGCTGTTTTCCCCATGCCAGATTTTGCCTGACACAGAATGTCCATGCCGAGGATGGCCTGAGGGATACACTCATGTTGAACTGTAAAAAGTAAAAAAAGAACACGATTAATATGTTAAGAGAACTGACTGGCATAGCAAACAGTGAACACTATTTGCAAAGAAAAACAAGAGAAATAATATGAATATCATACAAAAGCTGCAACTTAAATGGGCACGGTCAGATACAAAAACCTTTGATATGTTGTAAAGCATGTATAACCAATAGTCACTCAAAAACTATGTTCACACTACAGAGTCACCGCCCAAAGATATTCCGAGGGGCGATTCCATTTGCAGTGGCTGCCACCCAATTCCATCAGCACTAGGACCGTGCGGACTTAAAAGGGTATTCCAGGGAAAAACTTTTTTTTTATATATCAACTGGCTCCAGAAAGTTAAACAGATTTGTAAATTACTTCTATTAAAAAATCTTAATCCTTTCAGTACTTATGAGCTTCTGAAGTTTAGGTTGTTCTTTTCTGTCTAAGTAATCTCTGATGACACGTGTCTCGGGAACCGCCCAGTTTAGAAGAGGTTTGCTATGGGAATTTGCTTATAAACTGGGCAGTTCCCGAGACACGTGTCATCAGAGATTACTTAGACAGAAAAGAACAACCTAAACTTCAGAAGCTCATAAGTACTGAAAAGATTAAGATTTTTTAATAGAATTTACAAATCTGCTTAACTTTCTGGAGCAAGTTGATATATAGAAAAAAGTTTTTTTCTGGAATACCCCTTTAAGCCGGATTCACACTGCTGAATTTCTGCACTGAATTCTGCATGAATTTATAGCAAATACACGTTAGTGGGATTCCACTGTCCCTTTCACACAGCAGAATTTCTGAATTTTCATCCAGAATTCAGCGCAGAAATTCTGCCGTGTGAATCCAACCTTAAGCCTAAACCATTGACAACAATGCAGTCTGCGCAGAATGAACATGTTCGTTCTTTCAGTGGGTCTGGAATCCTGAATTTACACAGGTAAACCCATTTACACAAATGTTAGCTCCTTGCTGGGGATTTCGGCTCGGAATATTCTGCAGTGTGAACATACCATTAGAAGCCCCACTACGTGATGAACCCATCTAGCAGTGCTGGGTCTGTACTGTTCTGAATATATCTATGCGCTCACCTTCTGATGGATGCTCAAACCCACAGTCTACAATGGCACGAAGTAACTCGGGTTTTAGAAGAAAATCTCTGAATCCAGAGCTGTGAATGGACACGTAGGATCCCTTCATCTCTTTCTTGGGAGTAATGTCCGGAGCATCACCCCCGGTCTGGTTGTCGACCTCATCATCTTCATAGTCCAACAGCTCATTGTCCACGTCTGTTTCTGCCATGATTCACTTGTGTTTTATCCCGCTGTAAGATCTAAGACACAGAGGTTGCAGATGAATACAGAGAGCTTTAATGCAGAACGCCATGACTATTTACATTGGGATCAGCTCGTCCGCACATCTTATTTGATGATTAGCAAAAAGTAAATGTCATAAAAGATAAAAGACAAAACTGACATGGACTAGGATGCTTAAAGGGTACTCCGCTGCTTAGCATTTGGAACAAACTTTGCCGAACGCTGGAGCCGGGAGCTTGTGATGTCATAGTCCCGCCCCCTCATGACATCACATCCCACCCCCTCAATGCAAGTCTATGGGAGGGGGCGTGACATCCGTCACGCCCCCTCCCATAGACTTGCATTGAGGGGGTGGGACGTGACATCATGAGGGGTCGGGGCTATGACGTCACGAGCTCCCAGCTCCAGTTTGTTCCAAAATGCTGAGCAGCGGAGTACTCCTTTAAATCCCTTGTAGGGATCCTCAGAGTGAAGATGCCACAGCTAGGGTACATTCACACTAAGGAACTTCAATAAGGTTCTTCTCTATGTAACAGAAATGATCCATAATCGCCACGGACATAAGCTGCCCCGTAAAACTGGACTTTCCGAAGTGTGAACCGAGCACTGCAAATCCCAGTAAAATAAATAGGCTTGTGGTGCAAGTCGGAATCTGTGCAGATTCTCCGCAGTGTGAACGGGGGCCTGAAAGGTACTGGGCAGATAAATTCTTTAAAGGGGTACTCTGGTGCTTACACATCTTATCCCCTATACAAAGGATAGGGGATAAGATGCCTGATCGCAGGAGTCCCGCCGCTGGGGACCCCCGGGTTCTTGCACGTGGCACCCCATTTGTAATCAGTCCCCAGAGCGTGTTCGCAAACCTCTCCTGCTCTGGACATTTCCTAAAATGGACAGAGGTGTCAGCAGAGAGCACTGTGGTCAGACAAAAGAAATTCAAAAAGTTAAGAACTTCCTCTGGAGCATACGGCAGCGGATAAGTACTGGAAGGATTAAGATTTTTAAACAGAAGTAATTTACAAATCTGTTTAACTTTCTGGCACATTTATTTTCATTTTTTAACCAGCGGAGTACCCCTTTAATGGTATGGGGGATTACAGCACCAAGACAGGTTATCACTTGGGGTTATTTCGTTTTAGAGAAAAAACGTCTGAGGGTAGATCTGATCACAATATACAAATATATGAATGGACAGTACAGAGATCTTTCTAGTGATATTTTTATACCTAGGACGATAACCATGACAAGGGGGCATCCACTACATCTACATGAAAGAAGGCTTCACCATAATCACAGACAGAGATTCTTTACTGTGAGAGCAGTGAGACTATGGAACTCTCTGCCACATGATGTTGTGAGGTCTGACTCCATAAACAAGTTCAAGGGGGTCTGGATACCTCCTTAAGGGTAGGCTCAAAACTAGCGCATCCGCAGTGTATTTTATGATGCTGATGCGCTACTGATTGTCATTAGAGTGTGCCTACTGCTGTGCCCGCTTTGTCTGCTCCTAGCAGCAATCCGCTGCTAAGAGCAGACACAGTTATCTGCAAGTCGCTGCGCGGATGTGCAGTGTACTCACAGACATTGCAGATGCTGTCTGCCCAGCTCAGGGTGAGCGACCGCCATGTCTGTGAGTACACATGCGTGCAGCGACTCGCAAATCATTAAGTGAGCAGACAAAGTGGGCACAGCAGGAGGCACACTCTAAGGACAATCAGTAGCACATCTGCAGCATCAAAAATGCAGCGGATGCGCTACATGTGACCCTACCTGTACAGGCCCCTGGCTCTCCCCAGGAGGGGCACTTTACGACCCCCGCACAAATTGGTGGTCCACACGCCTCCTACATAGATCTCTATGGGAGTGTCAAGACCCCGTACAGGAAATCGCAGGGGGTCCCGGCAGTCTGCCCCTCTAATCTAAAACTTATCCCCTATCCTATGGAGAAGTTTTTACCCATGATATATCTCCTTTAACTTAAGCCATAAAAATATGAGTCAAAACTACATGACGTAAAAACACAACGTATCAGGGCTGACGCATTTCAGTCTTACAACCTTAAATGGGCACTGTCAGGTACAAAAACTTTTGATATGTTGTAAAGCATGTACAACCAAAAGGTTTTGCAATTGCATTTATTAGAAAATGTTCAGTATTTCATACAGAAAAAGCCAGTCAAACAACTGCCCCCCCCCCCCCCCCCCTGCCTGCTTGGACACATACTAGTCCTGCTGTGTCCATGTGCCATCACCTATGTCATGGACACACTTCCTTGATTGACAGCTGTGAGCGCAGGGCTCCGAGCTGGAGGAAAAATCCTCCCACTGTCAGCTTGTGTCCCGCTACTGTCAGTGAGGACAAGCTGGGAGCTGTAGTTTTGCTAATGCTAGGGGAGATGTGAGCAGACAGCATACTGAGGGAGGGGGCGGAGACCTGCACAGTGAGGCCACGCCCCCTCCCTTTGAGAGGAATTCAGACTAGTGAGCTAAATTAAAAGGGTAATAAAAAAATAAATAAAGGTGCTAGACACAAAAAATTAGATGTACATGGTCAGGATTAGGTACTGAGTGATATATTTAAAAATCTATTATTTTTTCGTTCGATCTGACGGGTACACTTTAAGGATCTATTCACACTTTTTTTTTTCCTGGAATACCCCTTTAACCCCTTAAGGACTCAGCCCATTTGGGCCTTAAAGGGGTACTCCCCCCCCTAGACATCTTATCCCCTATCCAAAGGATAGGGGATAAGATGTCTGATTGTGGGGGGTCCCGCCGCTGGGGACCCCCGCAATATAGCATGCAGCACCCACCGTATCTGCTTCTGGAACCGCTGGAGGTTCTGGTTCCAGACCACAGGGACGGAAGATCGTGATGTCAAGACTCTGCCCTGTGTGATGTCAGGCCCCGCCCCCTCAATGCAAGTCTATGGAAGGGGGCATGACAGTGGGACCCCCACGATCAGACATCTTATCCCCTATCCTTTGAATAGGGGATAAGATGTCTAGCGGTGGAGTACCCCTTTAAGGACTCAGACAATTTTTTGTTTACGTTTTCGTTTTTTTCCTCCTCGCCTTGTAAAAATCATGACTCTTTTATATTTTCATCCACATACTAGTATGAGGGCTTGTTTTTTGCGCGACCAGTTGTCCGATGTAATGCCATCACTCACTTTACCATAAAATGTATGGCGCAACCAAAAAAAATACTATTTGTGTGGGAACATTAAAGAGAAAACCTCAATTTTGCAAATTTTGGAAGGTTTCCTTTCACACCGTACAATTTACGGTAAAAATGACAGGTGTTCTTTATTCTTTGGGTCAATATGATTAAAATGATACCCATGATAACATACTTTTCTATTACTGTTGCGCTTAAAAAAAAAAAAAATCCGCCTATTTTGAAGACCTATAACATTTTCATTTTTCCGTATAAGCAGTGGTATGAGGGCTCATTTTTTGCGCTGTACTTGATCTGTACTTTTTATTTATACCATATTTGCTGATATAAAACTTTTAATACATTTTTTATAAAAAAAAAATTTGAATATTTTAATAATTCGGATATTTACGCACGCGGCGATACCAAATATGTATATACATTTTTTTTGTACACTTTAATAGTCCTCATAGGGAACGATTTATAGCAATCATTCGATTGCTAATACTGTTCAGTGCTATGTATAGGACATAGCACTGATCAGTATTATCGGTCATCTTCTGCTCTGTACCTGTGGAAGGCAGCGGAGGCAGGTGAGGAGACCGCCGTCTGCCGTTCTGGATGATCGGATCGTGCGGCAGCGCTGCGGGTGATCCGGTCATCCATTTTAGTGTCCGCAATGCTGCAGACGCCATGATCTGTATTGATCACGGCATCTGAGGGGTTAATGGCATACATCCGCGCGATCGCGGATATCCGCCATTACCTGCCGCGCATGACCCGAGCATCGCTCCAATGCTCGCGGTTACGTATAGGGCGCAAATGTACATCCTGGTGCGTTAAGTACCACCTCACCAGGACGTACATTTACGTCCTGCGTCGTTAAGGGGTTAATCATAGACCCTCAAAACTGTGTATAGGGTTTCCTAAATTGTATCCAAAAACCATGGTGTGGATGCACCACAAGGGCACTTTCAGAATATGGAATCTTCTCCTGAGATATTCCGCACGAAAAACGCACCATCTCAATAGACAGCAAGGCATTTCCCAGCGGATTCCGCAGAAATAATAATCTGGTATATTCTTTCGGCGGAGTCTGGTGGTCCGAATGTCCTCTACAGAAATTCCTTAGTGTGAGCGGTGCAAAAGAAGGACAATGGGAGGCGACTGCAACTGGTTTTTTAAGCGGAATTGCGCTCGGAAAGTATGGCCCTAAGGGTCCATTTACTCGTGCAGATTTTGCTACCATTGACTTTAACGGGACAGCAGAAAATCCGACCCTTAGGCTGTTTCCACTTTACGCTTTTCAGATTGCGTTTTTTCACTCTATTTGGCATATTTCAGCTCCTCGGCAGTTTTAAAAATCGCAGCATGTTTTTTTTTGTCAAAATCGTGGCGTTTTCCTCCTACAGAGGTCTATGGGCACGTTCACACTGAGTAATTCCTCTAGAATTTTCGGCTTAGAAATAATTAACATCTGCTTTGCCATTGACTTCAATGTATTTTACTCTGCACTGTTCACACTGCGTAAATTCTGCTCGGAGAATTCCATTCTGCAAGAAGAACGAACATGTTCATTCTTCTTACGGAATACGCGAGCAGAAGTACATTGAAGTCAATGGTAAAAAAAATTTGCTTGAAATGGTTTCCGCACGAAAAATAAAATACGGAAATTCCAATTGGTGGTTGTAGTCCAGCGCAAAAAAAATAAAAATAAATTTGTTTCCTCCTATATTCCACGCGGAAAATCTGTGCGGAATTCTGTACGATTTTCACGCTAAAATAAATAAATAAAAACAAAATTTCGCAGCAGAATTTTTATGCGAGGATTCACCCTTTGGGAGTTAAACTTTTTTTTGGGGGATGTTTTCTAACCTGTGGGAAAAAAAATAAAAAATAAAGGGGCGGTTCCCAGGAAAGGCTGGAAAGACTGCCAATGTGCCAAAATGCAATTTCCACACAAATGAAAAAAAACGCCATTAAAAAAATTAATAAAAACACCAAACACAGGAAATTGCTCCGGCGTTTTTTCTAGCGCTTTTTTTCACCAAAAAAAAAAAAAAACACAAGATGAAAAACCAAGTGGAAACCTAGCCTTAGGGCAGAGTTTTCAAACAGTGTTTCTCCAGCTGTTGCAAAACTACATCTCCCAGCATGCCCGGACAGCTGTAATTTTGCAACAGATGGAGACACGCTGCCTCACACCCACCAGATCCACTGTGGATTGTAAAAGGAAACGTATTATGTTGCCCATAGCAACCAATCCAAGATCACTTTTCACATATCAAGTTTCTGTGGTAAAATGAAAGCAGAGCTGTGATTGGTTGCTAGGGGCAACAGACAATGAAGCGCCAAGATTGATTAAAAAAAAATCCGGCCCTTGAGGAACTACAAGAACCGCAGCGCTGGGGAAACATCAGAGCAGCTACACCCAGGGGGCGCTGTTCTCCTCACAGGAGCCGACATGTCGGCCTATAATAGACGGGAGGGCCAGGGTGCCTCCATCTTGTCTCCCCACCGCCGCCATTCTGGCTCCGGTGACAGAAATATCGGGTGCAAAATAACGGCAGGTCCCCTCACGGCACACAAAGAGCCTTGGGGGACCGACACGGAACAGGATGGCGGAGATACCGGGCGGATTATATCCCTCTTACCTCACCGATATCCTTCTTCTCCAAAAGGCGCCAACGTCAGGAATTCTACTTCCGGTGGGAAGCAAAGGCTGGTTGGCAAAACTCACTTGGAATCAGCAAAAGGCCCCCTTTCTCACCTTATCGCATCTGCCAACCAAGGCTGCCCTCGTTAATGCCTGCACATACAAATACATTGATTTGTTGAACATGTTTGCTTATGGCAGTCAGGGAATTCTACTTCCGGTGAGAAGCAAAGGCTGGTTGGCAAAACTCACTAGGAATCAGCAGAAGGCCCCCTTTCTCTCCTTATCGAGTCTGCCAACCAAGGCTGCCCTTATTAATGCCTGCACATAAAAATACATAGATTTTTTTTTTAACAAGTTTGCTTATGGCAGCAGGCACCCACCCTGGCCTTTCTCGGCTTGAAGGGTCCTGAAACGTCTTCTGCTTTACAAGTGAACATTTACAAGGCTGAACTCTATTTTTGTTTTCGAATTATTTTAAATCAGGCGCTAAAAGGACAGACCTACGCTGTGAGGAGGGGGCCTTCAGCGATGATATATAAGGGGCCCCGCTGCGTTGCAAGTTCTTTCCTGTGTATCCGTTATGGCGGGAGAAGGAAGGATCGATGCAGTTGGCCTGCGCCGTCTGAGCGGTATCGCCGCCATCCTGCGATTTATCGGTAAATGTGTAGTTTATATCGCTGCGGGAGGCCGTCGTGTAGCAGCTATGTGGTGGTCTATGTAGAGTATAATGGACAGGGATTAGTAATAATGATATAGTACTATACGGCCGCTTCTGGTGGACAGACTGCAGGGGATTCTGCTGTTTTATGGAACTAGTGTGCGATATAAGCGGTTGTGCTGATTGGTGGAAATTGGTCATGTGACTGAACTCTGCAAGCGGCTCGGCTGTTAGAACTACAACTCCATGTCCGAGGTATGATGGGAGTTGTAGTTATGCATGAATTGGAGTGGGGGGGATCAGGATGGGATTGGAGTAGTAGTTCTTCGAGGTCTGGGGCATGATGGGTGTTGTAGTGTTGCTAGAACTGGAGCAAAAAGCTCAAGACATAAGGGTGCATGCACACCGCGTTATTGCTACAGTTTCAAGTTAAAGGGGTTCTCCAGTGCTTAAACATCTTATCCCCTATCCAAAGGATAGGGGATAAGATGCCTGATCGTGGGAGTCGCGCCGCTGGGGACCCCCGGGATCATGCACGCAGCACCCCGTTTGTAATCAGTCCCCGGAGCGTGTTGGCTCCGGGGCTGATTACCGGCGACTACAGGGCGGGCGGCGTGTGATGTCACGCTCCGCCCCTCAATGCAAGCCTACGGGAGGGGGCGTGAAGATGTTTAAGCACTGGAGAACCCCTTTAAAGACTGTACAGAACCGTATAGAAAACCATATGCATTAACTGCATTGTAAACTGTATGTCAAATGCATCATCCAGTTTAGGCTGCATTCACACCACGTTTATGCAATACAGTTCCCATATACGTTTTCAATGTAAAAACCGTACAGAACTGTATTGAAAACCGTATATATTGACTCTCCATTGAAAACTGTACGCCAAAAGATTTGCATCCGTTTTGCATCCTGTACAGTTTTGTCAGTTTTCTTCCTGTAGCTTTTTTTTCGACATAGGAGTCAATGGGAACCATACAGAACTGTGTGCGTATAGTTCCCTCCGGTTTTTGACTTTGCGGGGTTTTATTTCTTGGAAATTCAATCAAACAAGTGAAACTTTATCCAAAATGGAGTGAAAAGTAAAAAAAAAAAAAAATTTATCTTATAATGAATACAACTGGACATCATTTTTGAAACCGTATACGGCTTAATTTGTACACGTTTTGATTAGTCTGGTTTTCATCAAATACCTGATACGGGAACTGTATTGCCAAAACGTGGTGTGAATGCAGCCTTATGGTACCGTATATACTCGAGTATAAGCCGAGTTTTTCAGCACGATTTTTCGTGCTGAAAACACCCCCCTCGGCTTATACTCGAGTGAACTCCCCCACCCGCAGTGGTCTTCAACCTGCGGACTTCCAGAGGTTTCAAAACTACAACTCCCAGCAAGCCAGGGCAGCCATCGGCTGTCCGGGCTTGCTGGGAGTTGTAGTTTTGAAACCTCCGGAGGTCCGCAGGTTGAAGACCACTGCAGCCTTCAACATCATCCAGCCCCCTCTCACCCCCTTTACTTCTGAGTACTCACCTCCGCTCGGCGCTGGTCCGGTCCTGCAGGGCTGTCCGGTGAGGAGGTCGTCCGGTGGGATAGTGGTTCCGGGCTGCTATCTTCACCGGGGAGGCCTCTTCTAAGCGCTTCGGGCCCGGCCTCAGAATAGTCACGTTGCCTTGACAACGACGCAGATGCGTCGTTGTCAAGGCAACGGCTCTATTCCGGGCCGGAAGCGCGGAGAAGAGGCGCCCCCGGTGAAGATAGCAGCCCGGACCACCTCCTCACCGGACCACCTCCTTACCGGACAGCCCTGCAGGACCGGACCAGCGCCGAGCGGAGGGCTGGATGATGTTGAAGGCCGCAGTGGTCTTCAACCTGCGGACCTCCGGAGGTTTCAAAACTACAACTCCCAGCAAGCCCGGACAGCCGATGGCTGCCCGGGCTTGCTGGGAGTTGTAGTTTTGAAACCTCTGGAGGTCCGCAGGTTGAAGACCACTGAGGGCGAATGATGAGAAGAGGATGATGAAGGGGGGGGGGGGGCGGCGTGTGGGGATGATGAAGGGGGGTGGGGATGATGAAGGGGGGGGTGTGGGATGATTACAAGGGGATGATGAAGGGGGGATGTGTGGGATGATAAGGGGATGTGTGGGATGATGATAAGGGGATGATGAAGGGGGGATGTGTGGGATGATAAGGGGATGTGTGGGATGATGACAAGGGGATGATGAAGGGGGGATGTGTGGGATGATAAGGGGATGTGTGGGATGATAAGGGGATGATGTGTGGGATGATAAGGGGATGTGTGGGATGATGACAAGGGGATGATGAAGGGGGGATGTGTGGGATGATAAGGGGATGATGAAGGGGGGATGTGTGGGATGATAAGGGGATGTGTGGGATGATGACAAGGGGATGATGAAGGGGGGATGTGTGGGATGATAAGGGGATGTGTGGGATGATGACAAGGGGATGATGAAGGGGGGATGTGTGGGATGATAAGGGGATGTGTGGGATGATGACAAGGGGATGATGAAGGGGGGATGTGTGGGATGATGACAAGGGGATGATGAGGATGTTAATGACGGGTCTGGATGATGACAGGGGGGGATGAGGTATTTCCCACCCTAGGCTTATACTCGAGTCAATAACTTTTCCTGGGATTTTGGGTTGAAATTAGTGGTCTCGGCTTATACTCGGGTCGGCTTATACTCGAGTATATACGGTAACTGTCTTGGTATGACTGGAGTGGAAGGTTTAGGACATGGTAGGAGTAGTAGTTCTGCTAGAACAAAAGCGGGTTCGGAGCATAATGAGCGGTTTAGCTCAGCTAGAGCAGAAGGCTCAGGGCATGATGGGAGTAGTAGTTTTACAAAAACTGAAGCAGAATGCTCAGCTTGATGGGAGTAGTAGTTCTGAAAGGATTGGAGTGGAAGGATCATGGTAAAATGGGGAAAGTAAAAACTGCCGCATTAGTCTCGGGGAATAATGGGAGTAGTTCTGCTAATACTGGAGCAGAAGGCTCTGGAGTGAGAGTTCTACAAAAACTGGAGCAGAAGTCTCAGGGCATAATGGGAGTTGTAGTTGTGTTAGAACTGGAGCGAAAGGATATGGACATGTTGGTGGTTGTAGTTCTACAAAATCTGGAGCACAAGTTTCAGGACCCATTGGTAGTAATAGTTCTGGAAGATATGGAGCTTAGTCTTAGTAGTTTGGGGGGGCTGCTAGATACAGCTCAATCTGGGATCTGTATGAAGGCCGTGCCCCTGTATTAGGTTGGTACAGGCGGGTCACATGTTCCACCCTCTGACTACGTTCTGTTTTGCCCTGCAGGTCGTGGTGCGGGGCCGTTCTCCTGAGATGGTAAGTGCGCGCTGTCTCCTCCATCAGTCCATCACATCTTGTACGGTCTCTACCATGATGATCTTGCTCACTGACTCGTCCTGTGATGTCATCCACGCAGCGTTCTGATGGACCACTCATCGCCCAGACACAGCTGCCCACCCCCTCCCCCTGTGGCTAACCTATTCTCTTCTTATAGCAGCTGCAATGGATGGTGCCGAGCTCCGCTGTGATGGACAGAGGTGAGACTACTACAGGGAGATGCCTGGACCAGTGTTTTCCCAACTTGCATGCCTCCAGCTGTTGCAAAACTACAACTCCCAGCATGCCCGGACAGCCGAAGGCTGTCCGGGCATGCTGGGAGTTGTAGTTTTGCAACAGCTGGAGGCATGCAAGTTGGGAAAACACTGGACTGGAGTCTAGTGTGGGTCAGGTTTCTTGATTTGTACTAGGCATATGTGGTGTCCTAGGTGGGATTTGAACCAAAGACCATGGCGCTGCAACAAAACTGCAAACCACAGGGACTAGTCATACAAAGACATGTCAGGGGCTGCTCTCATGTGTATGTCAAACGGGCACAAACCATGTGAAACACCCCTTTAATATCGTTTTTTTTTTTTTTCTTTTCTTTTGAGTCTATTGGTGCAGTTTAAGCAGGGGTGGGAACCAGACCTAAGCCCCGCCTCTGATTAAATTGTCACCTCTTCCTGCACCAGACCATTGTAAAGTCTGGGATTATAAAGGTCCTGCATGTGGCGGTTTCTATAGTGTACATGATGACACTTGACTAGAGTCTCTGATATCTCATGAAGTTCAAGTAAACGCTCTGATACACTCAATACCACGCCTGTGCAGACCTTGATCTCCTAGAATACAGCTTGCATTTTAAATTAGGATTTATTTTTTTTTAATTAAAAGAAATTAACAAATCTTAATCCTTCCAGTACTTATCAGCTGCTGTATGCTCCAGAGATAGTTGTGGTGGTCTTTCCGGTCTGACCACAGTGCTCTCTGCTGCCACCTCTCTGTCCGTGTCAGGAACTGTGCGGAGCAGGTGAGGCTTGAGGATTTGCTCCTGCTCCAGACAGTTCCTAACACGGACAGAGGTGTCGGCAGAGAGCACTGTGGTAAGACTGGAAAGAACTACACAACTTCCTCTGGGGCATGGTAATCAGATTTTTGAATAAGTCAGTGTAAACGATGTCACAAAACGGCTTTCAGGTGTTAGGGCTGGTTCACGTCACGTTTTCTCCCATACGGGAGCGCATACGGCAGGGGAGCTAAAACCTCGCACTCCCACATGCCTTTCTATGCGCTCCCGTATGTAATTTATTTCAATGAGCCGGCCGGAGTGAAACGTTTGGTCCGGATTGCTCATTTATGCGCAGTATGTACTTTTACAACCGGACCTAAAACCGTGGTTGGCCACAGATTTAGATCCAGGGGAAAAAGCGCAAAAATGAGCCGACCGAACGTTTCACTCCAGCCGGCTCATTGAAGTAAATTACATATGGGAGCGCGAGGTTTTAGTTCCAGCCCCCCCCCCTCTTCCGTATGCGCTCCTGTATGGGAGAAACTGTTCTGTGAACCCAGCCTCACATGGGCTGTTAGAAGTTGTAGTACCCCCCCCCCAGCCCCTAATAGCCAGTTAAAAAGTACCTGTCACCAAATAGCCTGAGTTAGGAGTAGTTAGGGAACATAAACTGTTCTAAACTAACTTGCTCACAGTGCAGTCTCCCAGCAGGAGAAAGTGGGTGTTTTCCTGCATGCATGACATCACTGAAGCCTGCTGGGGGACCACTTCTGCCCTCACATGGTTGCAGTGCTGTAATGAATAGAAGACCTCAGGCTCTTTGACAGCTACACAGCCTCACTGAAAGCTGCAATCAAGCTCCATGCAGAGAAGCACTTCCTGAGTTTGGTCTCCTGCCAGGCCTGGTGTAGACCAAACTCACTATATTCCAGCAGGGAACAGAACAGAGCCACCTAGTGGCCGTTTTTTTTTTTCTATTACATTAAAATTAATCGACAGATCTGTTTAAAAAGGCAAGTGAATGGGAAAGTGTCTGCTACTTACACAAGTAACACTATATTCCAAGTTTTATTTCGTGACAGGTACTCATTAAGGCTGCATTCACTCCTCGTTTTAAGCCTACAGCTGCCGAATCCGGCTGGAGGAGGGAAAAACCAGGCGCTCCCGTACCCCAGCCAACTGGAGTCAATTGGTGACTTCGATTGACTCATTTTTGACCCGTATCGGGTTTTGTGACGGACCTAAAACCATAGTATACTACAGTTTTAGGTCCGGTTAGGAAACCAGCATGTGGGTCAAAAATGAGCCGACCGGAGTCACCATTTGACTCCAGTTGGCTCATTAATTTAAATGGATTTCAGCGCTGTTCCGACTGGGGTACAGGAGCGCCCGTTTTTCCCCCTCCTCCAACCGGAACCGGCAACCATAGGATTAAAACGAGGTGTGAATGCAGGTTTGCTCTGATTAGATTTGGGGGTGTAAATATTTAAAATTAACCCTTCCTTTTCTGTTTATAGGTTCATCCTGACTGTAATCTGGTGCTGCAGAGGTTAAGGTATGTGACTCTCCAGCCTCATATCGCATATTAGCCTCCTGTCATGTCTGACCCTTGGTCTGCAATGGAGTGTGACTGATGACACCAAGACTAGAGTCTCTGAATACTCTGATGCCTAAGTAAACGCTCTGACACACTCCAGTACCAATGGGTGTACAGGAGGAATGGAGAATGAGGGTTGTAGTCTGTGGTGTAGAATAGTGGTAAATCCAAACTGGAGTCTGGTCCTGGGATTTTCTAGTGCTGTGAGCCTCCAGATGTTGCAAAACTACAATTCCCAGCATTTCTCAACCAATGTGCCTCCAGCTATTGCACAACTACAATTCCCAGCATGCCCGGACAGCCAACGGCTGTCCGGGCATGCTGGGAATTGTAGTTGTGCAATAGCTGGAGGCACATTGGTTGAGAAATACTGTAGCAGTGTGCCATGTGGCAGACCCTGTACCAAATTGCAGCTCTGGCAAGAATTGCCTTTATACTCATACACTGCTGCCCCCTACTGTAAGGTATGTAGCTACTAGAGATGAGCGAACTTACAGTAAATTCGATTTGTCACGAACTTCTCGGCTCGGCAGTTGATGACTTTTCCTGCGTAAATTAGTTCAGCTTTCAGGTGCTCCGGTGGGCTGGAAAAGGTGGATACAGTCCTAGGAAAGAGTCTCCTAGGACTGTATCCACCTTTTCCAGCCCACGGGAGCACCGGAAAGCTGAACTAATTTATGCAGGAAAAGTAATCAACTGCCGAGCCGAGAAGTTCGTGACGAATCGAATTTACTGTAAGTTCGCTCATCTCTAGTAGCTACAGATGGGCCCTGCATTGATCATAGTGTGCTTGGTCCCAGGCAGGAGCCATCTTGTATCAGGACTGAAGGAACCATCTGCAGAGATCAATCGCTAGAGGGCGCCGCTTATCTTTATTCTCCCTTATAGGCTGCCGGCTGGCACCATATAGGAGGAAAAGAGTAGGCTGTGGTAGTTTCTATGGCAAGCATAGGCAGCCTTTGGCAGTGCAGATGTTGTGGACTACATCTCCCATAATTCTTTTTAGAGTAGAAATGCTGCCAAAGCATCATGGGAGTTGTAGTCTGAAACATCTGCTGTGCTGAAGGTTGCCTATGCCTGTTCTAGGGCATGATGGAAGTTGTAGTGATGCAACAATATATAGAGTTAAAGGGGTATTCCAGTAAAACTTTTTTTTTATATATATCAACTGGTTCCAGAAAGTTAAACAGATTTGTAAATTACTTCTATTAAAAAATCTTAATCCTTTCAGTACTTATGAGCTTCTGAAGTTAAGGTTGTTCTTTTCTAAGTCCTCTCTGACACCTGTCTCGGGAAACGCCCAGTTTAGAAGCAAATCCCAATAGCAAACCTCTTCTAAACTGGGCGTTTCCCGGGACAGGTGTCATCAGAGAGGACTTAGAAAAGAACAACCTTAACTTCAGAAGCTCATAAGTCCTGAAAGGATTAAGATTTTTTAATAGAAGTAATTTACAAATCTGTTTAACTTTCTGGAGCCAGTTGATATATAAAAAATTTTTTTTTCCTGGAATACCCCTTTAATGACTGGTTCATGGCAAATAAGTGGCTCATGGAATCGGTCATACCACAGTAATTTGTTTTTACAATTGTTAATATTGCTCTTTATTGTGTCCACAGGTGCAGCAGGGTGTTCCCTCACAGGATCAGGCTGTATACTGGAGGTAAGACTATATATACTGGATGTGTGGCCCTGTAGGTGACCCGATAGTGTGAATGATGACACTAAGACTAGAGTCTCTGAATACTCTGATGCCTTAGTAAACGCTCTGACACACTACAGAACCAATGGGGGGATGGAACAATGAATTCTGGGAGTTGTAGTCTGTGGGGAGGTGCAGAATGGTGGTAAATGGGTACTCCGGTACTGAACAACTTATTGCCTATCTACAGGATAGGGGATAAGTGTCAGATTGTTGGGGTCTGACAGCTGGGACCCCTGAGATCTCCTGCCCAGGGCCCTGGCTCTCCCCATGCACAGTGATCACCCCTCCATACATCTTTATGGGAGAGCTGGAGATAACAAGTGCTGTATCTCAGACTCTACCATAGAGGCATAAAGGGTAGTTGAAGCAGCTTTGTGCATGGGGAAAGCTGGGGTGCAGGGCAGGAGATCGCTGGGGTCCCTGCAATCACCCCTGTGGATTGAAATTGTCAAGTACTAGAGTACTCCTTTAAAGGGGTACTCCAGTGGAAAACTTTTTTTTAATTTATTTATCAACTGGTGCTAGAAAGTTAAAGATTAATTACTTCTATAAAAATGTTTTAATCCTTCCAGTACTTATTAGCTGCTGAATACTACAGAGGAAATAATTTTCTTTGTGGAACACAGTGCTCTCTGCTGACATCTGTCCATTTTAGAATAGGAGAAAATCCCCATAGCAAACATATGCTGCTCTGGACAGATGTCTGCAGAGAGCTGTGTTCCAAAAAGAGAATTTTCTCTGTAGTATTCAGCAGCTAATAAGTACTGAAAGGATTAAGATTTTTTTTTTTTTTTTTTTTTTTTAATAGAAGTAATTTACAAATCTGTTTAACTTTCTGGCACCAGTTGATGAAAAAAAAAAAAAATCCACAGGAGTACCCCTTTAAATCCAAAATGGTGTCTGGTCCTGGAACCTGCTAGCACAGTGGTCTAAACCTATGGATCTCCAGTTGTTTCAAAACTAAAACTCAAAGCATGCTGGGCAGCTACTGGCTGTCTGGGCATGCTGGGAGTTGTAGTAGTGCTACTGCTGTAGGTCCAGTTTCAAGATCACTGCTGTATATGGCAGTCACCTCAAACCTGTAGCAAAATTATAATCCCCTGTATATGCCCTGTCAGCTGCAGTAGTTTCTAGAACAGGGTTTCCCAACCAGGGTGCCTCCAGCTTTGGCCAAACTATAACTCCCAGCATGCCCGGACAGCCGTTGGCTGTCCGGGCATGCTGGGAGTTGTAGTTTGGCCACAGCTGGAGGCACCCTGGTTGGGAAACACTGTTCTAGGGCATGATGGGCAAGTTGTAGTTTTGAATAAACATGGATTCCTCAGTGGCCGGCAATGAATGGGTCATAAAAATGAATTCAAAGGAAATAGTGGCTCATAGGTTTGTCGTATGACCAATTCTAACTAAGTGTTAATGTTGCTGTTTATTGTGTCTGCAGGTGCAGCACTGTTACCTCCAACAGGATCAGGCTGTATACTGGAGGTAAGTAGACTATATATACTGGATGTGTGGCCCTGTAGGTGACCTGATAGTGTGAATGATGACACTAAGACTAGAGTCTCTGAATGCTCTGATGCCTTAGTAAACGCTCTGACACACTCCTCCATGGGTTAATTTGGATACTGTCCTAGCAAAATAAAATGCATTGCTGTGCATAGGCTGCAATAAAGGGTTATCCTAAGATATCTACTATCCACATGATGGGTATTCACCCCTTAAGGACTGGGAGTTGGGATTTTTCGTTTTTGCATTTTCGTTTTTTCCTCCTTGCCTTTAAAAACAATCATAACTTTATATTTGGCACCTAAAATTCCATATGATGGCTTATTTTTTGTGCCACCAATTCTACTTTGTAATGACTTAAGTCATTTTACCCCCAAAAATTTACGGTGAAACAGAAAAATTGTGAGAAAAAAATTGAAAACGCCATTTTGTAACTTTTGGGGGCTGCAGTTTCTACACAGTACATTTTTTGGTAAAAATGACACCTTCTCTTCTGTAGGTCCATACGGTTAAAATGATCCCCCTACTTGTATAGGTTGGATATTGTCTTCTGGAAAAATCATAACTTCATGCAGGTAAATGTATACGTTTAAAATTGTCATCTTCTGACCCCTAGAGGGCTCATTTTTTGCGCCATGATCTGAAGTTTTTAGCGGTACCATTTTATATTGATCAGATTTATTGATCGCTTTTTAATCACTTTTTTTTTTATATACGTGACCAAAAATACACTTATTTGGACTTTGGAATTTTTTTGCACGTACCCAATTTACCGTGCAGTTCAATTATATTGATAGATTTTTATAATTCGGACACTTCCACACGAGGTGATACCACATGTTTTTTTAAGGGGATTCAAACTTTTATTAGGGGAGGTGTTAAATGATCTTTATACTTTATTTTATTTATTTTTTTTGCAGTGTTATAGCTCCCATAGGGGGCTATGACACTGCATACACTGATCTTTTACATTGATCAATGGTTTCTCATAGGAAACTATTGATCAATGATTCTGCCACTTGACTGCTCATGCCTGGATCTCGGGCACTGAGCAGTCATTCGGCGATCAGACAGCGAGGAGGCAGGTAGGGAACCCTCCTGCTGTTCGGGATGCCAAGATTTCGCTGTGGCAGTCCCAAACAGCCCCCTGAGCTAACCGGCAGTGCTCTACTTTCACTTTAGACGCGGCATTCAACTTCGGCTGTCCGGGCATGGCGGGGATTTGTAGTTTTGAAACAGCTGAAGGCACACTGGTTGGGAAACACAGCTTATGCCCTGGTTCCTAATGTATTTATTTCTACAGAAATCTGATGTTCCCTCTCTCAATACAGGTACCTTCCTGCAGTCTGTAAAGCCCTGGAACCTGAATGTCGGAGCTTGTAAACATGGAGGCAACTGAGGAGTCAACCGATCTGTAATAGACTACAAAGGAGTCTGTAAATGTCACCTGACTATGTGCTTAATAAATGGAGTCTATAAAACACTGTTGTCCTGACTCTTCACTCTATTGGCAGAACCTTCACTGTGCACACAGCAGTGTTAGTCCTATTGGATGTTCTTAAAGAGGTACTTTTTTCAAGTGAGCTGGTGCCAGATTTGTAAATTACTTCTATTTAAAAATCTTAATCCTTCCAGTACTTATTAGCAGCTGTATGCTACAGAAGAAATTTTCCTTTTTTTTGTCTTGTCCACAGTGCTTTCTGCTGACACCTCTGTCCATGTCAGGAACTGTGCAGAGCAGCATAGGTTTGCTATGGGGATTTTCTCCTGCTCTGGACAGTTCCTGATACGGGCATCAGGTGTCAGCAGAGAGCACTGTGGACAAGACAAAAGTCAAAAAGAACAGAATTTCCTCTGTAGCATACAGCTGCTAAAAAGTACTGGAAGGGTAAAGATTTTTTTATAGAAGTAATTTACAAATCTGTTTTAACACTCTGGCGCCCACTGATTAAAATTTTTCCACCAGAGTACCCCCTTAAGATTGTACCTTGCCATCTTGTAGTGTGAACATAAATTGAGAATACTCAGAGGACAGACACTTATTCCCTATTCAAAGGATTCTGTAGAAAGGGGATAAACACTGATGTACTGCTGTGACTGGGCAGTGCCGCGCGGCCCTACCGCTGGATTATTGCTGTCCCAGAATGGAATCTCCGCTCGCAGATCATATTCAGTTTGCCACTTTTGCCCCTTGATTTAAAATGTGTGTATTGAACTCTGCTTATAATAAACACTTAACTGCACAGGGTGAGAAGGGGTTTACACGATGTTGTAGTAACCTGTTTTGGGTTTTTTTTGCCCCCAAACCACCACATACCAATAAGCCCAGCAATAACCGATCAAAGGGTTAATCTCGCGCTTTATGCAGTCATTTGGTCTTGATTTCGGTCTTATATGTTTGGGGTTTGCTGGATGAAATAGTGCAGACTCTTGCAGTATGTGTTTATGTATAGATGGTTTGGGTGGGCTGATCACATTTTTATGTATTGTTGTACCCCCCACACTCTGGAATTATACATTTTATTTTTGACGTAATCAGCCGGATCTCACAAGATTTGTCTCCTGCGGCCATCCTGCTGACTGTCAGGAAAAACATTACATACGTACTACACGCATAAGTTATTAATGCCCCCAGCTCAGCCAATCCATACATCCTATCACCAATGTATAATTAGATACATGCCCACAGGGGGGTTGGGGGCAGTTGTGAGGGTAATTGGACAACCAGTGGATTGACAAATCATAAAGGATGTTATCAGCCCCCCCCTAAGCTATGCATACCAGAAAAAGTCATATTTAGAAATGACCACAGGGTCTCTAACATTATGGATGCCCCCAGCATCCCCTTTTTAAAGGGGTACTCCACTCCCAAGCGTCTAGAATATCTCGTTCTGAACGCTGGGTGTGGGCTTCAGGGGGTCACCCCAACCCCCTTAATGCAAGTTTATGGGAGGGGTGTGATGGCTGTCATGCCCCCTCCCTTAGACTTGCATTGAGGGGGTGAGGTGTGATGTCACGAAGGGACATTCAGCCAGTGGAATTCTGCTTGCAGCAGAGTCCAATTGTTTCAATGAGATTCTGCTGCTCTGTGCATACTTCAGAATGGATATCTGCCCAAGGAATGAACTGTATCGCCATCTAGGAGACTGCTCACATCTGTGCGGATCTACCGCCAATGATTTCGGCTGCCAGTGTACATTCAGCCGGCGAAATGCGTGAACGAGAGTGACTGAATCACCTGAATAATTTTACAGAGGTGAGATCAGTTCCTGTGTGCTATTGGGTTGCCATGGCAACAAGGGGCCTAACAATGACATCCCATGTCTGCCATGTACATAAATCTATTAGGCCTGGCCAAGTAGGTCACTAGTTAAGGTGATAATACTCGCAGTCTTAGCGCCCCCAGCAGTAGCGTCTCTTGTATACGGTGAGGTATGAGCTGCACCTGGACTTGATATTTGTTCACATCACAAATCTAGGTGCAGCACGATAAATTGATAACACTACGTGTAAGATCATCCTAAGGATGTGTTCACACAGCGTATTCTACCTGAAGGGAAACGCTACCTAGTGCAGATGGAAGTCCTGAGTAGCCTCTGCTTTCTGTCACATTTTTGACAGCTGTCATGGCGGCAGATCAGGAGCTAATTGGTAGCTGGCACTTTCCTGGGGACTATACTCTGATCACATGACTTGTCATCTGTAATGAGCAGTGCCAGTGTGGTGTCTAGGGGTGGAAGGTGAGGTGTATGGGGCAGATGTTATTAATGCCTAAATGTTCATGACGCCAGGGCGTGGTTTTCTCGGTAACCACGCGAACAGTAGCACCGCCATGCCAAGGTTAGGCAGGGCAATAATAGTTCAGGACCAGGTTAGGGTTAACGGTAGCTTTACTGAGGTAGACAGGTGTTAATAGTCTTTACAGCTAGGCCAGGACCTGAGAGAGATTGTAATGGCTTCGCCTCTTATAAGGGGGGGGCGGCTGAGCCAGAAGTCCATAGGTCAAGCTGCAGGTCACCTGGTTAACTGGTGCTCTCTGGATAACAAACACATCATGTGAACACATTATCATGTGACAACTGAAAGGTCCTTTATACATAACACTATACATAATATATATTACTATGGGGGAGACACTGCAGGAGAGCCCCTAGGACACAGAGGGACTCAACCTGACTGGGACTAAGTACTGTACGGGACATCACACCAGTGTTTCCCAACCAGGGTGCCTTCAGCTGTTGTAAAACTACAACTCCCTGCGTCCGGGCATGCTGGGAGTTGTAGTTTTGCAACAGCTGGAGGCACCCTGATTGGGAAACACTGATCTATGCAATAAAATGAACATGCCCAATGAACACCATAAGGGCTCGTTCACACTACGGACAATCAACCAGCTCGCGCTGCCAAATACCTCAGCGGTAGGATCGCACGGACGTTGCCGGCTCCAAAGACAGCAATGCAGTCCCAGCGCAATTCTGTCCAAGGAATTAACATGTTCGTCCTTTGAGCAGACATACTTTCCGCCGGCGGAATTCTGCTACGGCAATTCCGCAGTGTGAACAGAGCAGCAGAATCCCTTTGGAAACTATGGGAATTCCACTGACACAATGTCCGCTGTGTGGACAAGACCTTCGGTTAAAAACAGACGCATTTTTGTGTTAAAAAAAAAAAAAAGCAGCCATACTCACTGCATGGACTTTTCTGGACTAAAAACGCTGGGGCCAGATGTTAGCTGGGAGTCAATAGAGAAATATGAAATACCAGACCCACATGACCCACAGCAGCCAATCACAGCTCAGCTTTCATTTATATAAAGCTTGATTAAAGCTGTGATTGGTTGCTAAGGGCAACAAAAGAGTTTCTCTCAGGGTACGAGATTACACATTATCAGAGAATTTGTTGCAAGTTACACTCAACGTTACATTCACCTCAACGGGTCCGCCGACAATAGGACCTATCAAAGTGAATGGTAGCGTAACTCCAATCGTTTTTTCCCTAGCGGGCAACCCGCTGTAAGTTGCGATTGGCTGTTTTGGTGTGCTTTTTTGCACGTTGACGCTTCAAAACATTTGATATCTGCAAGAAGAGGGCATAATTTGCATAAAACACACCAAAAAAGGACTGCAGAAAATACTGTATAAAACAAAGTTTAACCCCTTAAGGACCCAGCCATTTTACACCTTAGGACCAGAGCCATTTTTGCACATCTGACCACTGTCACTTTAAACATTAATAACTCTAAAAAATGTTTTTAGTTATCATTCTGATTCCGAGATTGTTTTTTCGTGACATATTCTACTTTATCTTAGTGGTAAAATTTTTTGGTAACTTGCATCCTTTCTTGGTGAAAAATCCCAAAATTTGATGAAAAATTTGAAAATTTTGCATTTTTCTAACTTTGAAGCTCTCTGCTTGTAATGAAATTGGGTATTCCAAATATTATTTTATTTTATTCACATATACAATATGTCTACTTTATATTTGCATCATAAAATTGACGAGTTTTTACTTTTGGAAGACACCAGAGGGCTTCAAAGTTCAGCAGCAATTTTCCAATTTTTCACAAAATTTCCAAAATCACAAATTTTCAGGGACCAGTTCAGGTTTAAAGTGGATTTGAAGGGTCTTCATCTTAGAAATACCCCACAAATGACCCCATTATAAAAACTGCACCCCCAAAATATTCAAAATGACATTCAGTCAGCATTTTAACCCTTTAGGTGTTTCACAGGAATAGCAGCAAAGTGAAGGAGAAAATTCACAATTTCCATTTTTTACACTCGCATGTTCTTGTAGACCCAATTTTTGAATTTTTACAAGGGGTAAAAGGAGAAAATGTATACTTCTATTTATAGCCCAATTTCTCTCGACTAAGCACATACCTCATATGTCTATGTAAAGTGTTCGGTGGGCGCAGTAGAGGGCTCAGAAGGGAAGGAGCAACAAGGGGATTTTGGAGCATACGTTTTTCTGAAATGGTTTTTGGGGGGCATGTTGCATTTAGGAAGCCCCTATGGTGCTAGAACAGCAAAAATCCCCCACATGGCATACCATTTTGGAAACTAGACCCCTTGAGGAATGTAACAAGGAATAAAGTGAGCCTTAATACCCCACAGGGGTTTCACGACTTTTGCATATGTAAAAAAATGTAAAAAAAATTTCAATAAAATGTGTGCTTCCCCCCAAATTTCACATTTTTGCAAGGGTTAATAGCAGAAAATAGCCCCCAAAATTTGTAACCCCATCTCTTCTGAGTATGGAGGTACCCCATAAGTTGACATGAAGTGCACTATGGGCGAACTACAATGCTCAGAAGAGAAGGAGTCATATTTGGCTTTTTGAGAGCAAATTTTGCTCGGGGGGCTTGTCGCATTTAGGAAGCCCCTATGGTGCCATAACAGCAAAATAACCCCCCCATGGCATACCATTTTGGAAACTAGACCCCTTGAGGAACGTAACAAGGGGTACAGTGAGCATTTACCCCCCACTGGTGTCTGTCAGATCTTTGAAACAGTGGGCTGTACAAAATTTTTAATTTGCGCAGCCCACTGTTCCAAAGATCTGTCAGACACCAGTGGGGTGTAAATTCTCACTGCACCCCTCATTACATTCCGTGAGGGGTGTCGTTTCCGAAATGGGGTCACGTGTTTTTTTTTTTTGCGTTTGTCAAAACCGCTGTAACAATCAGCCACCCCTGTGCAAATCACCTCAAATGTACATGGTGCACTCTCCCTTCTGAGCCTTGTTGTGCGCCCCCAGAGCACTTTGCGCCCACATATGGGGTATCTCCGTAGTCGGGAGAAGTTGCATTACAAATTTTGGGGGGCTTTTTTTCCCTTTTACCTCTTGTCAAAATGAAAAGTATAGGGCAACACCAGCATGTTAGTGTAAAAAATTTATTTTTTACACTAACATGCTGGTGTAGACCCCAATTTCACCTTTTCATAAGGGGTGAAAGGAGAAAAAGCCCCCAAAATTTGTAAGGCAATTTCTCCCGAGTACGGCGATACCCCATATGTGGCCCTAAACTGTTGCCTTGAAATACGACAGGGCTCCGAAGTGAGAGCGCCATGTGCATTTGAGGCCTGAATTAGGGATTTGCATTGGGGTGGACATAGGGGTATTCTACGCCAGTGATTCCCAAACAGGGTGCCTCCAGCTGTTGCAAAACTCCCAGCATGCCTGGACAGTCAACGGCTGTCCGGCAATACTGGAAGTTGTTGTTTTGCAACAGCTGGAGGCTCCATTTTGAAAACAGTGGCGTACCAGACGTTTTTCATTTTTATTGGGGAGGGGAGGGGGGCTGTGTAGGGGTATGTGTATATGTAGTGTTTTTTACTTTTTATTTTATTTTGTGGTAGTGTAGTGTAGTGTTTTTAGGGTACAGTCACATGGGCAGGGGGGGGTTACAGCGATTTTCCCGCTGCGAGTTTGAGCTGCCACGCAAAATTTGCTGCATCGCAAACTTGCAGCCTTATACTCACCTGTACATTCACAAGGGGGGGACCTCCAGCTGTTGCAAAACTACAACTCCCAGCATGCACAGTCTATCAGTGCATGCTGGTAGCTATAGTTTTGCAACAGCTGGAGGCACACGGGTTGGGAAACACTGAGTTAGGAAACAGACAATGTTTCCCAACCAGTGTGGCTCCTGTTGTTGCAAAACCACAACTCCCAAACATTCTCAGGCATGCTGGGAGTAGTAGTTCGGTAACATCTTTTCAGCCAGATGTTGCCGAACTACAACTCCCAGCATGCTTGGAGTTGTAGTTTTGCAACATCTGGAGGACTACAGTTTGCAGACGACTAATAATACAAAACTACAACTCCCAGTATGCCAAAACTGTCCAGGCATGCTGGGAGTTGTAGTTCTGCAATATCTGAAGGGCCAGATGTTACAGAACTACAACTCCCAGCATGCCTGGACAGTAAGGGCATGCTGAGAATGTGTAGTTTTGCAACATCTGGAAGGGCACAGTGGTCTCCAAACTGTGGACCTCCAGATGTTGCAAAACTGCAACTCCAAGCATGCCCAGACGCCAAGGGCTGTCTGGGCATGCTGGGAGTTGTAGTATACAGGGTCCCAATACAGCAATGCATGTCACTTTACGACGACGTGCATTGCTGTAAAGGGCCCGACCGCGGCTGAAGATCTACTCACCTGTCGCCGCCGCCGCCGCCATCTTCCTCGCCGGGATCCGGGTCTTCAGGGACGAGGTAAGTACCGGGGCCAGTTCCCAGCACTCCCCCGTCCCCCGCTGCGTCCTCCGGTCTTCCTCCCGTCCTCTCCGGACTTCAAGGGGCCGGGCAGGACGGGAGGAAGTAACCGCCCCCCTCCTGCGATTGGTCGGTTAACTAACCGACGGATAGGAGGAGGTGTCCGGCTTGCCACCTCGCTCCTAGTCTTCAGCATGGTCCTGGCTGTCTGTGACAGCCGGGATCATGCGAAATTACCGGGCGGTCGGGTCCCAGAGACCCGATCAGCCCGGTATCGCCGCAGATCGCAAAGGCGATTTCCCTTGCGATTTGGCCCCCTTCGGCGTTTGCCCTGGATGCCTGCTGAAGGATTTCAGCAGGGATCCGCTTCCGATCTCCGCCGGGTGAGCGGCGGAGACCAGAAAAAGACATGACGTATGCATACGTCATGGGTCCTTAAGAGGTTAAAAGGACATCAAAACGAAAAACTTTAAAGGGGTACTCCGGCGCTAAGACATCTTATCCCCTATCCAAAGGATAGGGGATAAGATGCCTGATCGCTGGGGACCCCCGATCTAGCACACAGAACCCCGTTAGAATCAGTCCCCGGAGCGTGTGGCCGGAGCATTGTGATGTCACGGCCCCGCCCCCCCGTGTGATGACACGCTCCGCCCCCTGAATGCAAGCCTATGGGAGGGGGCGTGACAGCTGTTACGCCCCCTCACATAGGCTTGCATTCAGGGGCGGAGCCGTGATGTCACAATGCTCCGGCCCACGTGATCGCCAGTCATCAGACTCAGAGCGAACGTGCTCCAGGGACTGATTCTAACGGTGTTCTGCGTGCAAGATCACAGGGGTCCCCAGCGGCGGGACCCCCGTGATCAGGCATCTTATCCCCTATCCTTTGGATAGGGGATAAGATGTCTTAGCGCCGAAGTACCCCTTTAAAATCTGAGGATCAGTGGGAGATATTTATCAATGTGTCTGTGTGCAGCCACTTCACAGCCTTTGTTTTTGGCTTATGTGCGCCAAATTTAACCAAACGGGACAAGACTTTGATAAAAATTACCTCAGTACTTGCTGTAGGATGTCATTTCTCTAAGTCACAGTCACTTTGCCAAAGTTGTCTATTTTGAAATTGCGGAAAATCTTTGCTCAATTTTTTTTTGCCTAATTTCAGCCAATAAAATGTCAGGAAGGCAATGATAAATCTCCCCCATTATGCTTGTAAACTAAGCCCTCGTTCACATCGCCATCAGACTCCCCTATTCGGAGTTCCGTTGGCAAATCTGACCAGTTGGATGGGAGTTTAACGAAGAAAAAAAATAGCGCAAGCACAATTTTTTTTTTCTCTGCTAAATTCCTATAAAATTACCGGATCACCCACAGACCCCATGCAAATGAATGGGGTCCGCCAGGGCCTGGTAGTAGCCATTTGCATCCGACCCATATTAGGGTCCGATCAGCTCAAAATAAAAGAGCCGATCGGATAAGATGTCTGGGGACCCCCGCAATCTACCTGCTGCACCTGACACTTGTTTAGAGCGTTGGGTGCAGAGCCAGAGGCTCGTGACATCACTGCTGTGCTCCGCTCGTAAGGTCACAGCCAAGCCCCCTCAATGCAAGTCTATGGGAGGGGGCGTGACGGCCCCGCATTGCCAGTCATCTGGCATGGAGTGAAGTGTGCGCTGGATGTTTGGGGTGCCGCAGCCTAGATCGCGGGGTCCGTCCCCAGCGGTGGGACCTCCGCTATCAGACATTGAGGTTTGCGGAGGTGCAATGAAGGGCAGATGTTATTAACCCTTTCTTGTCGTGACGCCAGGGCGTGGTTTAGCCTTAAAGGGGTATTCCAGGAAAAAACTTTTTTTTATATATCAACTGGTTCCAGAAAGTTAAACAGATTTGTAAATTACTTCTATTAAAAAATCTTAATCCTTTCAGTACTTATGAGCTTCTGAAGTTAAGGTTGTTCTTTTCTGTCTAAGTGCTCTCTGATGACACCTGTCTCGGGAAACGCCCAGTTTAGAAGCAAATTCCCATAGCAAACCTCTTCTAAACTGGGCGGTTCCCGAGACACGTGTCATCAGAGAGCACTTAGACAGAAAAGAACAACCTAAACTTCAGAAGCTCATAAGTACTGAAAGGATTAAGATTTTTTTATAGAAGTAATTTACAAATCTGTTTAACTTTGTGGAGCCAGTTGATATATAAAAAAAAGTTTTTTCCTGGAATACTCCTTTAACCACCGAAAGGTAATACCGCTGGTCCTGGGCTAGGAACGGGGGAAATAAAGACACCGACGCAAAGTTACGGACAACGGTAGCTTTGAGGGTAGGACAGGTGACACAGTCTATGCAGTACAGCCAATATCCCAAGGAGGTGACCAGTGACACAGGGGGACCTCACAGGCTTGCTGGGACTTGCAGTATGTAGAGACACTTTAGTGCAGGCCACGGTGACTGTATAGAAGACTTGACTTGACTTGACATGAAGATGACTTGTGGCTGCAGACTTTAGGCTTGAGGCCTCCAATGCCCCGGATACACACTGAGAGGACTGCGCCGGACCTCAGCAGGAGCGAGAATGCGGGAAGAGAGAGATTGTAGCTCCACCCCTGGTTTTTATAGGGGTGTCAAGAAAAGAGCCCATAGGTCACTTGAGGGGTCACCTGGTCACTAGTGCCTCCTGGGTAACAAGCACATGGTCCCAGTAATTAAAGAAACATTACACTTTTAACATATTTCAAATCCATCAACCTAGGACCTGTCAGTCTCCATTGTCGGCAACGCAGTCGGCACTAAATTCCGCTGAAAGAATAAAAACGTTCATTCTTTTAATGGGTCCAGAATTTCGGTGGCGTAAATTCTACGGTGTGAACGTGTCAATGGAAACCCCTTTCACACCAATGTTTTCTTCATGCAGTGGGATTAGTGATGCGGGATTCTGCTCGTTCCAATGTGTGTAAACGTACCCTGAGGCTATGTTTGCACCTCAGAATTTCCGAGCGGAATGTCTGCACGGAAATTCTGCTGCAGCAGAAATCAACGGAATTTTGCTGTGCTGTGCATGCGGCGGAATTTCCATGCCAGATGTTTCTAGCACAGAAATTCCGAATTCTGTGTACGCGGAAAGGACCTGTTCATTCTTTCTGCGGACACCATACGGAATGCATATCTGTCTATGAGAATGCTCATTCCTGTGTGGTAATAGCTGGCATATGGTGTCGGCGCCCGCAGTATCTAGAATGTCCTCATGGAAATTTTCCGTGCGGGCGTTCCGTGGTGTGATCGTAGCCTAAGAGCCCATGCACACTAAGGAAATTCTGCTGGAAATTTTTGCAGAAATTAGCATCAGAAATCAAAGTACCATTGACCAATGGGCTTTATGGGCAGATTCTGCCTAAGGGTAGGTTCACACTACGGAATTCCGCGAGTGGAATTCCGCAGTGTGAACGGGTCTCCGCGAGACCCGTTCACACTGCGGAATTTCAGCGGCGGAATTGTTGAATTGCTGAAATTGTTCCGCGCAAAGAAACAACATGTTCATTCTTTGCATGGAAGTCCGCGAGTACTGCATAGCCGTCAATGGTGACGGCGCAGTGCAGCGCGGTCCTACCGCCGCCATCGGCTGCCAGACTGAATCTCCGCTCGCGGAATTCTGTGAGCGGAGATTTCGTTCACCCTCTGTAGTGTGAACATACCCTAAAGAATGAACATGTTCATTCCTTCATCTTGAATCCGGATCCACTTTGGAACTTTTATTACGGAACTTCCATAGTGTGCACTGAGCGGCAGAAACCCATGGAATATTCTTAGGCTAGGTTCACACTGCGCAATCTCCGGGCAGACTCAGAGTGCGGCCAACGCCGACTGAATCAGTCGGCGCTAGGACCGCACGGACACTGCGGTTTCCAATAGACGGCAATGTGTTCCGCGAGTTTTTCCGCCTGAAGAATGAGCAACGCCATTCTTCAGGCGGAAATTTTAAAGCGGATTTTCCGTTCACAAATTCTGAAGTGTGAATTTGTGAACGGAAACCCATTCACTACACTATGCATTTTAGTAAGCGGAATTTCTGCCTGCAGTGTCAAAGCGGAATTGCAGGCGGAAATTCCGTAGTGTGAACCTAGCCTTAGAGTGCACGGGCCCTCACACTGGCGTCACATGTATCATGGTTAGTATTTCTGGAGTGAAGCTGCCACAGAGAAAATCTATAATGGAAAGTTTTGCACCTTTTTTCTGTATTATGGTTTTCTGTTCACTGCTTGGCTTGACAGAAAATACCAAATGTGAACCCGGCCTGAGGACAGATAGCTAGTTATGGTTGCCACCTGGCCAGTATTTTACCGGCACAGCCGGCATTTTGACCACCCTGCCGGTATTTTTATATTTAAAATACCAGCAATGCAATGGCCGCTATTTATCCAACCAACGCTCCAATTCCCGGAATGTTGCGCCATAACCTATACCAGTGTTTCCCAACCAGAGCGCCTCCAGCTGTTGCAAAACTACAACTCCCAGCATGCCCGGACAGCCAACGGCTGTCCGGGCATGCTGGGAGTTGTAGTTTTGCAACAGCTGGAAACACCCCTTGTTGGGAAACATTGACCTATACTATATACTACTATATAGTCCAACATGCTGGGAGTTGTAGTTTTGCAACAGCTGGAGGCACCCCTGGTTGGGAAACACTGACCTATACTATATACTACTATATAGTCCAACATGCTGGGAGTTGTAGTTTTGCAACAGCTGGAAACACCCCTTGTTGGGAAACACTGACATATACTATATACTAATATATAGTCCAACATGCTGGGAGTTGTAGTTTTGCAACAGCTGGAGGCACCCCTGGTTGTGATACACTGGCCTATACTATATACTACTATATAGTACAACATGCTGGGAGTTTTATTTTTGCAACAGCTGGAGGCACCCCTGGTTGGAAAACACGGACTATATAGTAGTATATAGTATAGGTCAGTGTTTTCCAAGCAGGGGAGCCTCCAGCTGTTGCAAAACTACAACTCCCAGTATCTCCCAACCAGGGGTGCCTCCAGCTGTTGCAAAACTACAACTCCCAGCATATTGGACTTTACTGTATACTACTATATAGTCCAAGATACTGGGAGTTGTAGTTTTGCAACAGCTGGAAACACCCCTTGTTGGGAAACATTGACCTATACTATATACTACTATATAGTCCAATATGCTGGGAGTTGTAGTTTTGCAACAGCTGGAGGCACCCCTGGTTGGGAAACACTGACCTATACTATATACTACTATATAGTACAACATGCTGGGAGTTGTAGTTTTGCAACAGCTGGAAACACCCCTTGTTGGGAAACACTGACATATACTATATACTAATATATAGTCCAACATGCTGGGAGTTGTAGTTTTGCAACAGCTGGAGGCACCCCTGGTTGTGAAATACTGGCCTATACTATATACTACTATATAGTACAACATGCTGGGAGTTGTAGTTTTGCAACAGCTGGAGGCACCCCTGGTTGTGAAACACTGGCCTATACTATATACTACTATATAGTACAACATGCTGGGAGTTGTAGTTTTGCAACAGCTGGAGGCACCCCTGGTTGGGAAACACTGGCCTATACTATATACTACTATATAGTTCAACATGCTGGGAGTTTTATTTTTGCAACAGCTGGAGGCACCCCTGGTTGGAAAACACGGACTATATAGTAGTATATAGTATAGGTCAGTGTTTTCCAAGCAGGGGTGCCTCCAGCTGTTGCAAAACTACAACTCCCAGTATCTCCCAACCAGGGGTGCCTCCAGCTGTTGCAAAACTACAACTCCCAGCATGTTGGACTATACTGTATACTACTATATAGTCCAAGATACTGGGAGTTGTAGTTTTGCAACAGCTGGAGGCACCCCTGGTTGGAAAACACTGACCTTTACTATATACTACTATATAGACCAACATGATGGGAGTTGTAGTTTTGCAACAGCTGGAGGCACCCCTGGTTGGGAGATACTGGGAGTTGTAATTTTGCAACAGCTGGAGGCACCCCTGATTGGAAAACACTGACCTATACTATATACTACTATATAGTCCGTGTTTTCCAACCAGGGGTGCCTCCAGCTGTTGCAAAACTACAACTCCCAGTATCTTGGACTATATAGTAGTATATAGTATAGTCCAACATGCTGGGAGTTGTAGTTTTGCAACAGCTGGAGGCACCCCTGGTTGGGAAACACTAACCTGTACTATATACTACTATATAGTCCAACATGCTGGGAGTTGTAGTTTTGCAACAGCTGGAGGCACCCCTGGTTGGAAAACACTAACCTATACTATATACTACTATATAGTCCAACATGCTGGGAGTTGTAGTTTTGCAACAGCTGGAGGCACCCCTGGTTGGAAAACACTGACCTATACTATATACTACTATATAGTCCAACAGGCTGGGAGTTGTAGTTTTGCAACAGCTGGAGGAACCCCTGGTTGGAAAACACTGACCTATACTATATAGTCCAACATGCTGGGAGTTGTAGTTTTGCAACAGCTGGAGGCACCCCTGGTTGGAAAACACTAACCTATACTATATACTACTATATAGTCCAACATGCTGGTAGTTGTAGTTTTGCAACAGCTGGAGGCACCCCTGGTTGGAAAACACTGACCTATACTATATACTACTATATAGTACAACATGCTGGGAGTTGTAGTTTTGCAACAGTTGGAGGCACCCCTGGTTGGAAAACACGGACTATATTAGTAGTATATAGTATAGGTCAGTGGTTCCCAACCAGGGGTGCCTCCAGCTGTTGCAAAACTACAACTCCCAGCATGTTGGACTATATAGTATACTCCAACATGCTGGGAGTTGTAGTTTTCATTTGGGGGGCAGCTGCTGATCCACAGGCTGTATCAGGGCATGCTGGGAGTTGTAGTTAGTAACTAACTGCAACTCCCAAAATTGAATTAAAAAAAAGCGATCAAAAATGGTCCTGTTCAAAACTACAGATCGGGGCGCAAAAAATGAGCCCTCATACCGGCCCATATAAGGAGAAATAAAAAAAAAGTTATAGGGGTCAGAATAGGACAAAATTCCTTCCCCCCCCCCCCCATATATGTGTATCTGTTGATGTCACGCATATATAATTAATTATGCAAATTAGCATGGCCGGTATTTTTTTTCCCCAAGAAAGGTGCCAACCCTATAGCTAGTTGACATATGAACGTAGGACGTGGCCTCCTGTAATCCTGGTCAGGACATATGTTCCTGTGACCTCAGAATAAAGTGCAGGATTTCCTATTTCGGAGTGTGGTCAGCTGTTCCCGTCCCCTCGTCCCCCTTCTTTTGTTCCCTGCAGTAAAACTTGAATATCCTGGAATCCGTCACTGGTCAATCCTGGGAGGAGATTTGCAAAAAACAAATCCCTTTATCGTTTGAGAGCAGGGGAGGTTGTCCCCTATGGCTCTCCGTAGCAGCTGCACCCTTTTTGGAATTCCGGCTATGAGACACAGAGGACCTAGGAAGAGGAGGAGGGAGGCACAGAGAACGAAACAGAGGAAGGCAGACCACACCAATTGTGTGTGTGAACAGCACCATTCAAGCTACTTCCTACCTGAAGGAAAGGTGAGAGGGAGAGGGAACTCCGAGCTGGGAAAACGGCGAAGCTGGAATTTGTAGGACGGGAGAAGGATACTGGAAAGTGACAACGTTGAATGGAGTTAAAGGGTTAAGGATCTGGGAAGATTAAAGAAGACAAGTCGAATGTAGGAAGACAAGCTGGTGGGGAAAAAAAAAAAAAAGTCCATGAAACCGAATGTGGAAAATGTTTGTGTGGTAGGAGACGAGACAAAGAAAGTGTGAAGAAGTGTCCGGAGAAGAATGCTTTGAAGGCGCGGAAAGACTGAGGAAGAGGAGAGGGGAGAGAGCTCCAACGTTTAAACCGGTTCAGGAATTATCTCTACCAAAAAAATAATTACCGTCATCCAAAAAAAAAATTCTTCGCCTCCCTCCTCTACATCACGAAAAACACTTAAGAAGGCAAGTGGTGGGTTCGGGGGTATTTATTGTCAGATTTTGTCTCTAGTTATCAGGTTCTAGATAGAATAGAAACCCAGCACTCACCGGTAATGCTAAATGACGTAGATTTATTGATCCGTAGTGGAGATAGTTCCATGAAGGACGCGTTTCGGCATATTGCCTTCCTCAGCTAAGCTGTGGAAGGCAATATGCCGAAACGCGTCCTTCATGGAACTATCTCCTCTATGGATCAATAAAGCTACGTCATTTAGCCATAGTAGAGATAGTTACATGAAGGACGCGTTTCGGCATATTGCCTTCCTCAGCTTAGCTGAGGAAGGCAATATGCCGAAACGCGTCCTTCATGGAACTATCTCCACTATGGATCAATAAATCGACGTAATTTAGCCATAGTTGAGATAGTTACATGAAGGACGCGTTTCGGCATTTTGTCTTCCTCAGCTAAGCTGAGGAAGGCAATATGCCGAAACGCGTCCTTCATGTAACTATCTCCACTATGGATCGATAAATCTACGTCATTTAGCATTACCGGTGAGTGCTGGGTTTCTTAGCTGAGGAAGGCAATATGCCGAAACGCGTCCTTCATGTAACTATCTCCACTATGGATCGATAAATCTACGTCATTTACCATTACCGGTGAGTGCTGGGTTTCTTAGCTGAGGAAGGCAATATGCCGAAACGCGTCCTTCATGTAACTATCTCTACTATGGCTAAATGACTTAGATTTATTGATCCATAGTGGAGATAGTTACATCAAGGACGCGTTTCGGCATATTGCTTTCCTCAGCTAAACTGAGGAAGGCAATATGCCGAAACGCGTCCTTCATGTAACTATCTCCACTATGGATCAATAAATCTACGTCATTTAGCATTACCGGTGAGTGCTGGGTTTCTATTCTATATACCGGTCTGCTCCCACTTCGTGCTCCATGACCACAGATGGAAGTGCCGACGTGACTATTACCACACTTGTGCCATAGACTCCATTAGTGTCATCACATCCATCCAAGCTTCCTGTCATTTTGATAGGCAAGACCCATGTTTCTTAAAAGTGGCAGAAACCTTCCCATATTAGCCTTAAAGGGGTATTCCAGCAAAAAAAAAAAAAAAAAAAAAGGGGTGTTGAGAGCTCCACATGGACAGTAGCCCTAGTGATTGTCAACCACATCCCCCTCTGCCGGGACCCTTCTTTTAACAGTTGTCTGCACCCTCCAGCTAATTCCCAGTTACCTGATCTGTCCTCCTGCAGGGACACGACTATTTTTATGTGCTGATGACCTCTCCTAGTTTACAAGGGTCAGGCGACTAAGCTTCTTGGTGGTAGAACAGGCTCTGTAGAGCCTAGGAGTGATCACCCAGCAAGAACAGTCAGAGTGACAAGGTATGACTATAGGAACGTCCCAGACTTTCGAAATTCTACTATGGCTGCAAGTCGTTCTGGGGGGTCCGCACCGCGTGCTGCCACATGGTATCTCCATGAGGAACTGTATTTTCCTCCAGAAGCAATGGATGTATACACCTGTAATGTGGCTTGCTGTAGAACAGAAGTCTCCAAGGCCCACGACCGCCCAGGGTTTTATTCCAATGGTACCACAATGGGCAATGTTGGCGGGCCTTGAGGACTGGCTTTCATATAAAACTGCAAGCACGTGGTAGTACATGGGACTATATAGTGGGAGGGAAGCTTGACAGGGTCCCCCACTCATCTTTTTGACTAGTCAGAAAATATTCAAAAAGGTTAAAAATGTTGTTTCAATATTGATAGGATATTCCATCAGAACAAGCCCCTTTCATTTGGCAGGACCCACAACTTTGGGCTTAATCGCGGGGGTCCCAGGGGGTCTCTGTTCGTTTAGAACACTGGAATACAATTTTTTATTTATTTTTTAATCAACTGGTGCCAGAAAGTTAATCAGATTTGTAAATTACTTCTATTTAAAAAATCTTAATCCTTCCAGTACTTATCAGCTGCTGTATATTACAGAGTAGGGATGTCCCGAACCCATTTTTTAAAGACCAAGTACGAGTACCGATACTTTAATTCTAGTATTCGCCGATACCAAGTACGAGTACTTATATTTTAAAGGGAATCTGACCCCAGGGTGACGCGGTTTCTGGCGCTGTTTACCGTATATGTGGGGTCTTAGTTGTGTATAATGAAGGCGGCTGCTGTAGTTTGAGCCAAGATTTCTCTCTTCTCCATTGGACAGAACAGGGAATTTGCATTGGTGGCGAAACCGATGACCACATGGTGAGAAGCGGTAGAAACCGGGTCACTTGACCTATCTACATATAAATTCAAAATAGTGCAGGTGACTCTGCTGTAAGATTGTCTTTAATAGTAGGGAGTATCCCCTTGCAGACATTACCAGCAGCCCCCCTGTAGACCATAGCCCCCCTTTAGACAGTGGGCCAACCTTTAGACAGTGGGCCCCCATTTAAACAGCAGCAGGGCCCCTCCTTTAGACAGCAGCAGGGCCCCCTTTAAAAAGCAGCAGGGCCCCCATTTAGACAGCAGCAGGGCCCCCCCATTTAGACAGCAGCAGCCCCCCCCCATTTAGACAGCAGCAGCCCCCCCCATTAGACAGCAGCAGCCCCCCCCCCCCAATTAGACAGCAGCAGGCCCCCCCATTAGACAGCAGCAGGGCCCCCTTTAGACAGCAGCAGGGCCCCCCTTTAGACAGCAGCAGGGCCCCCCCTTTAGACAGCACTAAGGCCCCCCTTTAGACAGCATCAGGCCCCCCCTTTAGACAGCAGCAGGGCCCCCCTTTAGACAGCATCAGGGCCCCCCTTTAGACAGCATCAGGGCCCCCCTTTAGACAGCATCAGGGCCCCCCCTTTAGAGAGCAGCAGGGCCCCCCCTTTAGACAGCAGCAGGGCCCCTCTTTAGACAGCAGCAGGGCCCCCCTTTATACAGTAGCAGGGCCCCCCCTTTAGACAGCAGCAACCCCCCCCCCCCGTTTAGACAGCAGCAGGGCCCCCCTTTATACAGTAGCAGGGCCCCCCCTTTAGACAGCAGCAACCCCCCCCCCCCCGTTTAGACAGCAGCAGCCCCCCCCTTTAGACAGCATCAGGGCCCCCCCCTTTAGACAGCAGCAGGGCCCCCCCTATTAGACAGCAGCAGGGCCCCCCTTTATACAGTAGCAGGGCCCCCCTTTAGACAGCAGCAGCCCCCCCCCCTTTAGACAGCAGCAGGGCCCCCCTTTAGACAGCATCAGGGCCCCCCTTTAGACAGCAGCAGGGCCCCCCCTATTAGACAGCAGCAGGGCCCCCCTTTATACAGTAGCAGGGCCCCCCTTTAGACAGCAGCAACCCCCCCCCCCCGTTTAGACAGCAGCAGCCCCCCCCTTTAGACAGCATCAGGGCCCCCTCCCCTTTAGACAGCAGCAGGGCCCCCCTATTAGACAGCAGCAGGGCCCCCCTTTATACAGTAGCAGGGCCCCCCTTTAGACAGCAGCAACCCCCCCCCCCCCCCCGTTTAGACAGCAGCAGCCCCCCCCTTTAGACAGCAGCAGGGCCCCCCTTTAGACAGCATCAGGGCCCCCCCTTTAGACAGCAGCAGGGCCCCCCCTATTAGACAGCAGCAGAGCCCCCCTTTATACAGTAGCAGGGCCCCCCCCCCCCTTTAGACAGCAACCCCCCCTGTTTAGACAGCAGCAGGGCCCCCCTATTAGACAGCAGCAGCAGCCCCCCCGCTTAGACATTAGTAGCAGCCCCCTCCTAGCAGGCAGCTCACCTCCTCTGTCAGGTGCTGGTGCTGCCGCTCTGCTGCCCCGTCCTCCCGTCCTCTGGTCCGCATCGTGTCGTCCTATGGAGGATCATGTGACATATACGTCACTCTGCTTCCTCCGTAGCGTTACGCTGGGCGCAGGGGAGGAGGCGGAGTGACGTATATGTCACATGCTCCTCCATGGAACACTATGATGTGGAAGGGAGGATGGAAGAACGGGGCAGCAGAGCGGCACCAGGTATAGAGCATGGTATCGGGGACATTAAATTAGTCCCCAATACCATGCAAATGGCTAGTATCAGCCCAATACCGATACCAGTATCGGGACATCCCTACTACAGAGGAAGTTCTTTTCTTTTTGAATTTCTTTTCTGTCTGACCACAGTGCTCTCTGCTGACACCTCTGTCCATGTCAGGAACTGTCCAGAGCAGGAGAGGTTTGCTATGAGGAATTGCTCCTGCTCTGGACAGTTCCTAAAATGGACAGAGGTGTCAGCAGAGAGCACTGGGGTCTGTAGCATACAGTAGCTGAAAAGTACTGAAAGGATTTAGATTTTTAAAAAGAAGTCATTTACAAATCTGCTTAACTTTCTTGCACCAGTTGATCTTAAAAAGATAGCTTTCCACCGGAGTACCCTTTTAACATGGGGACGTGGCCGCGTGAATTTCCAGGACTCCGCTGTTATGGCCGGGGAAAGCTGCCATGTTATCCACACAGTGAGTTGTTCTTTAGAGAAGCTATCTGCTCTGACTAGTCGGGGTTGGGAAGTTCTCTCCAAAACATGTGGGAATGGCACGAGGACAGGAAAAACTCCTTTAATCCAAGCATCCTGTGGCTTCTGGTTCCTATTACATGTCTGAAGATTTAGCAGGGTTTTTTGGGGATCTTAGCTTTTCGTAGATGAAGGCCCCTTTGAGAAAAAAGGACCAGGCATGGTGAATTTTTACACCCCAATCTTTTTGTGTATAGGGTCTCATGGATGTCAGATGGAGGGAAGGATCTAATGTAATCTGGGGATCCCTTTGCTTTAGAGGAGTCTGGCTGCAGCTCCCCCCCCCCCCCTACAATTATTTTAGAGATCAGTAGTGCATGATTATCTTCCCCCCCCCCCCTCCCACCCCCCTCTCTATACATGGAAAACACATGCATGCTCTGTCGAGCTGAGATTATCTGTCGACTGAAAAAGCATTTGACTGACAGCACTAAGGCTAAGTTCACACTACGGAATTTCCACCTGCAATTCCGCTTAGAAATTGCAGGCAAAAAATTCCGCTTACTAAAAGGTACAGTATAGTGTATAGTGTATGGGTTTCCGTTCACAAGTGCACAGACACATACAGGACCTCGACGCAGCTCTACAGTACTACAACAAGCATTTCCTTGGGCACTATAAGTGGACCTGAGGAAGGCATGAGTTCATGCCGAAACGCGTTGTCCCCGTTATACCAATAAAAACATTTTATTGTCCCGTGCCTGCTCGAGTCCTCGCTGAATGTTCTAGTTGTTCAGCGCCTCCGCCAAATCAGTTTTTTTTTTACTGCCTCATCTGTCCCCAAATTCACACTTCGGAATTTGTGAAGCGGAATTTGTGAACGGAAAATCGGCTTGAAAATTTCAGCCTGAAGACTGGCGTTGCTCGTTCTTCAGGCCGAAATGCTCGAGGAACACATTGCAGTCTATTGGAAACTGCAGTGTCCGTGCGGTCCTAGCGCCGACTGAACTCGGAATCTCCGGGCGGAAGTTTTCTGCCCAGAAATTCCGTAGTGTGAACCGAGCCTTGCAGTATTTTGGTCATTATAAATTTGGAAATTCAAAGTATAAGCCTAGGTTCACACCAAGATTTTTGCATCCTGTAGAAAGGTACTTTTTTTTTTTTTGGGGGGGGGGGGGGGGGGGGGGCAATTTACCATTTACCATATAGCCTTAAACAAAACACAGTGCCCTTCAACAGAATGCAAAAAAAAAAAAAATGGTGTGAACGTGGCCTAATGAAAAGATTTGCGTTTTTCTATGTTTGGACTCATACCCGGTTTTAACTAAAGATACTGACCAAAACAAGTGTGAACCAAGCCATAGACTCCTCCAACATGTGATCCAAGCCTACAATAACAGCTTTCACCTTCTCATTATATAAATCACACGTTACACATAAAGCTTCTTTATAAGAGGTGTATATGTCATTAAATTCCTAAAAAGAGATGGATGTGGCGCTCACCCGTCTATGGATGGTATTTATGTTTTTTTTAATTCAATGCAGTAAAAATACATGCAGTGGGGGGGGAAAGGTACGAACAGACAACCGGAACGATACTTATGGAACAGCTGTTGCCATAAGGCATCGCTTCTGCTGTTGTTGTTTATTCCCGTTTTCTCTGCTGCATGAATTTTACTGCACTGAATTCATAAAGCATGAAACGATCCATGGATGGGTGAGTGCCACATTCATTTCATTTTTATATCTTGGGTTGTCTTGGACTTTATTATGCGTAACACACTGGTGGGGCTGAATAAACAGAGGATATGGATTGTAGTGCTAGACCTACGTCTCCAAAAAAGAGATGGATGTGGCACTCACCCGTCCATGGATGGTATTTTAATTTTTTTATTCAATGCAGTAAAAATACATGCAGTGGGGGGAAAAGGTACAAACAGACAGCGGGGAGCGATACCTTAAGGCTACAGCCGTTTTATGCACCGCTGACTTGCCATAAGGCATCGCTTGCTGTTACGCCGAGCGCTCCGGGTTCCCGCTCCTCCCCGGAGCGCTCGCTTCACCTCCTCCGCTGCAGCGCCCCGGTCACGTCCTCTGACCCGGGGCGCTGCGATCCTGCTGCTAGCCGGGATGCGATTCGCGATGCGGGTAGCGCCCCGCTCGCGATGCGCACCCCGGCTCTCCTACCTGACTCGCTCCCCGTCTGTTCTGTCCCGGCGCGCGCGGCCCCGCTCCCTAGGGCGCGCGCGCGCGCCGGGTCTCTGCGATTTAAAGGGCCACTGCGCCGCTGATTGGCGCAGTGGTTCCAATTAGAGTTATCACCTGTGCACTCCCTATATTACCTCACTTCCCTTGCACTCCCTTGCCGGATCTTGTTGCCTTAGTGCCAGTGAAAGCGTTCCCTGTGTGTCCCTTGCCAGTGTTTCCAGACCTTCTGCCGTTGCCCCTGACTACGATCCTTGCTGCCTGCCCCGACCTTCTGCTACGTCCGACCTTGCTTCTGCCTACTCCCTTGTACCGCGCCTATCTTCAGCAGCCAGAGAGGTGAGCCGTTGCTAGTGGATACGACCTGGTCACTACCGCCGCAGCAAGACCATCCCGCTTTGCGGCGGGCTCTGGTGAAAACCAGTAGTGGCTTAGAACCGGTCCACTAGCACGGTCCACGCCAATCCCTCTCTGGCACAGAGGGTCCACTACCTGCCAGCCGGCATCGTGACAGTAGATCCGGCCATGGATCCCGCTGAAGTTCCTCTGCCAGTTGTCGCTGACCTCACCACGGTGGTCGCCCAGCAGTCACAACAGATTGCGCAACAAGGCCAACAGCTGTCTCAACTGACCGTTATGCTACAACAGTTGCTACCACAGCTTCAGCAGTCATCTCCTCCGCCAGCTCCTGCACCTCCTCCGCAGCGAGTGGCCGCTCCTGGGATACGCTTATCCTTGCCGGATAAGTTTGATGGGGACTCTAAGTTTTGCCGTGGCTTCCTTTCCCAATGTTCCCTGCATCTGGAGATGATGTCGGACCTGTTTCCCACTGAAAGGTCTAAGGTGGCTTTCGTAGTCAGTCTTCTGTCCGGAAAAGCCCTGTCATGGGCCACACCGCTCTGGGACCGCAATGACCCCGTCACTGCCTCAGTACACTCCTTCTTCTCGGAAATCCGAAGTGTCTTTGAGGAACCTGCCCGAGCCTCTTCTGCTGAGACTGCCCTGTTGAACCTGGTCCAGGGTAATTCTTCCGTTGGCGAGTATGCCGTACAATTCCGTACACTTGCTTCAGAATTGTCCTGGAATAATGAGGCCCTCTGCGCGACCTTCAAAAAAGGCCTATCCAGCAACATTAAAGATGTTCTGGCCGCACGAGAAATTCCTGCTAATCTACATGAACTTATTCACCTAGCCACTCGCATTGACATGCGTTTTTCTGAAAGGCGTCAGGAACTCCGCCAAGATATGGACTCTGTTCGCACGAGGCGTTTCGTCTCCTCGGCTCCTCTCTCCTCTGGTCCCCTGCAATCTGTTCCTGTGCCTCCCGCCGTGGAGGCTATGCAGGTCGACCGGTCTCGCCTGACACCTCAAGAGAGGACACGACGCCGTATGGAGAACCTCTGCCTGTACTGTGCTAGTACCGAACACTTCCTGAGGGATTGTCCTATCCGTCCTCCCCGCCTGGAAAGACGTACGCTGACTCCGCACAAGGGTGAGACAGTCCTTGATGTCTACTCTGCTTCTCCACGTCTTACTGTGCCTGTGCGGATGTCTGCTTCTGCCTTCTCCTTCTCTACAGTGGCCTTCTTGGACTCTGGTTCTGCAGGAAATTTTATTTTGGCCTCTCTCGTCAACAGGTTCAACATCCCAGTGACCAGTCTCGCCAGACCCCTCTACATCAATTGTGTAAATAATGAAAGATTGGACTGTACCATACGTTTCCGCACGGAGCCCCTTCTTATGAGCATCGGATCTCATCATGAGAGGATTGAACTTTTGGTCCTCCCCAATTGCACCTCGGAGATTCTCCTTGGACTTCCCTGGCTTCAACTTCATTCCCCAACCCTGGATTGGTCCACTGGGGAGATCAAGAGTTGGGGGTCCTCTTGTTCCAAGAACTGTCTAAAACCGCTTCCCAGTAACCCTTGCCGTAACTCTGTGGTTCCTCCAGTAACCGGTCTCCCCAAGGCCTATATGGACTTCGCGGATGTTTTCTGCAAAAAACAAGCTGAGACTCTACCTCCTCACAGGCCTTATGATTGCCCTATCGACCTCCTCCCGGGTACTACTCCACCCCGGGGCAGAATTTATCCTCTCTCTGCTCCAGAGACTCTTGCCATGTCCGAATACGTCCAGGAGAATCTAAAAAGGGGCTTTATCCGTAAATCCTCCTCTCCTGCCGGAGCCGGATTTTTCTTTGTCTCCAAAAAAGATGGCTCCCTACGTCCTTGCATTGACTACCGCGGTCTTAATAAAATCACGGTTAAGAACCGCTACCCCTTACCCCTCATCTCTGAACTCTTTGATCGCCTCCAAGGTGCCCACATCTTCACTAAATTGGACTTAAGAGGCGCCTATAACCTCATCCGCATCAGAGAGGGGGACGAGTGGAAAACGGCATTTAACACCAGAGATGGACACTTTGAGTATCTGGTCATGCCCTTTGGACTGTGCAATGCCCCTGCCGTCTTCCAAGACTTTGTCAATGAAATTTTTCGTGATCTATTATACTCCTGTGTTGTGGTATATCTGGACGATATCCTAATTTTTTCTGCCAATCTAGAGGAACACCGCCGGCATGTCCGTATGGTTCTTCAGAGACTTCGTGACAACCAACTCTATGCCAAAATTGAGAAATGTCTGTTTGAATGCCAATCTCTTCCTTTTCTAGGATATTTGGTCTCTGGCCAGGGACTACAGATGGATCCAGACAAACTCTCTGCCGTCTTAAATTGGCCACGCCCCTCCGGACTCCGTGCTATCCAACGCTTTTTGGGGTTCGCCAATTATTACAGGCAATTTATTCCACATTTTTCTACCATTGTGGCTCCTATCGTGGCTTTAACCAAGAAAAATGCTGATCCCAAGTCCTGGCCTCCTCAAGCAGAAGACTCCTTTAAACAACTCAAGTCTGCCTTTTCTTCGGCTCCCGTGCTCTCCAGACCTGACCCTTCCAAACCCTTCCTATTGGAGGTTGATGCCTCCTCAGTAGGAGCTGGAGCTGTTCTTCTACAAAAAAATCCTTCCGGGCATGCTGTCACTTGTGGTTTTTTCTCTAGGACCTTCTCTCCAGCGGAGAGGAACTACTCCATCGGGGATCGAGAACTTCTAGCCATTAAATTAGCACTTGAGGAATGGAGGCATCTGCTGGAGGGATCAAGATTTCCTGTTATTATCTACACCGACCACAAGAACCTCTCCTACCTCCAGTCGGCCCAACGGCTGAATCCTCGCCAGGCCCGGTGGTCTCTGTTCTTTGCCCGATTTAATTTTGAGATTCACTTTCGTCCTGCCGATAAGAACATTAGAGCCGATGCTCTCTCTCGTTCCTCGGATGCCTCAGAAGTTGATCTCCCTCCGCAACACATCATTCCACCTGACTGCCTGATCTCCACTTCTCCTGCCTCCATCAGACAGACTCCTCCAGGAAAGACCTTTGTTTCTCCACGCCAACGCCTCGGAATCCTCAAATGGGGTCACTCCTCCCATCTCGCAGGTCATGCGGGCATCAAGAAATCTGTGCAACTCATCTCCCGCTTCTATTGGTGGCCAACTCTGGAGACGGATGTTGGGGACTTTGTGCGAGCCTGCACTATCTGTGCCCGGGATAAGACTCCTCGCCAGAAGCCCGCTGGTTTTCTTCATCCTCTGCCTGTCCCCGAACAGCCTTGGTCTCTGATTGGTATGGATTTTATTACTGATTTACCCCCTTCCCGTGGCAACACCGTTATTTGGGTGGTCGTTGATCGATTCTCCAAAATGGCACATTTCATTCCTCTTCCTGGTCTTCCTTCTGCGCCTCAGTTGGCTAAACAATTTTTTGTACACATTTTTCGTCTTCACGGGTTGCCTACGCAGATTGTCTCGGATAGAGGGGTCCAATTCGTGTCTAAATTCTGGAGAGCTCTCTGTAAACAACTCAAGATTAAATTAAATTTTTCCTCTGCATATCATCCCCAGTCCAATGGACAAGTAGAAAGAATTAACCAGATCCTGGGTGATTATTTGCGACATTTTGTTTCCTCCCGCCAGGATGACTGGGCAGATCTCCTTCCATGGGCCGAATTCTCGTATAACTTCAGGGTCTCTGAATCTTCCTCCAAATCCCCATTTTTCGTGGTGTACGGCCGTCACCCTCTTCCCCCCCTCCCTACCCCCTTGCCCTCTGGTCTGCCCGCTGTGGATGAAATTTCTCGTGACCTTTCCATTATATGGAGAGAGACCCAAAATTCTCTCTTACAGGCTTCTTCACGCATGAAGAGGTTCGCGGATAAGAAAAGAAGAGCTCCCCCCGTTTTTTCCCCTGGAGACAAGGTATGGCTCTCCGCTAAATATGTCCGCTTCCGTGTCCCTAGCTACAAGTTGGGACCACGCTATCTTGGTCCTTTCAAAATTCTGTGTCAAATTAATCCTGTCTCTTATAAACTTCTTCTTCCTCCTTCTCTTCGTATCCCTAATGCCTTTCACGTCTCTCTTCTCAAACCACTCATCCTCAACCGTTTTTCTCCCAAATCTGTTCCTCCCACTCCTGTTTCCGGCTCCTCGGACGTCTTCTCGGTCAAGGAGATTTTGGCTGCCAAAAAGGTCAGAGGAAAAAATTTTTTTTTAGTAGACTGGGAGGGTTGTGGTCCTGAAGAGAGATCCTGGGAACCTGAGGACAACATCCTTGACAAAAGTCTGCTCCTCAGGTTCTCAGGCTCCAAGAAGAGGGGGAGACCCAAGGGGGGGGGTACTGTTACGCCGAGCGCTCCGGGTTCCCGCTCCTCCCCGGAGCGCTCGCTTCACCTCCTCCGCTGCAGCGCCCCGGTCACGTCCTCTGACCCGGGGCGCTGCGATCCTGCTGCTAGCCGGGATGCGATTCGCGATGCGGGTAGCGCCCGCTCGCGATGCGCACCCCGGCTCTCCTACCTGACTCGCTCCCCGTCTGTTCTGTCCCGGCGCGCGCGGCCCCGCTCCCTAGGGCGCGCGCGCGCCGGGTCTCTGCGATTTAAAGGGCCACTGCGCCGCTGATTGGCGCAGTGGTTCCAATTAGAGTTATCACCTGTGCACTCCCTATATTACCTCACTTCCCTTGCACTCCCTTGCCGGATCTTGTTGCCTTAGTGCCAGTGAAAGCGTTCCCTGTGTGTCCCTTGCCAGTGTTTCCAGACCTTCTGCCGTTGCCCCTGACTACGATCCTTGCTGCCTGCCCCGACCTTCTGCTACGTCCGACCTTGCTTCTGCCTACTCCCTTGTACCGCGCCTATCTTCAGCAGCCAGAGAGGTGAGCCGTTGCTAGTGGATACGACCTGGTCACTACCGCCGCAGCAAGACCATCCCGCTTTGCGGCGGGCTCTGGTGAAAACCAGTAGTGGCTTAGAACCGGTCCACTAGCACGGTCCACGCCAATCCCTCTCTGGCACAGAGGGTCCACTACCTGCCAGCCGGCATCGTGACACTTGCGTTGTTTTTATTTTATTTTTTACCCATTTTCTCCGCTGCATGTATTTTACTGCATTGAATTAATAAAGCATGAAACAATCCATGGATGGGTGAGTGCCAAATGTATTTCTTTTTTATATCTTGGGTTATCTTGGACTTTATTATGCGTAACACACTGGTGGGGCTGAATAAACAGAGGATATGGATTGTAGTGCCAGACCTACGTCTACAAAAAAGAGATGGATGTGGCACTCACCCGTCCATGGATGGTATTTTTTTTTTTTATTATTCAATGCACGCTGACTTATGAAACAGCTGTTGCCATAAGGCATCGCTTCCGCTGTTTTTTTTTGTTTTTTTTTACCCATTTTCCCCACTGCATGTATTTTACTGCATTGAATTAAAGGGGTTATCCAGGAATAAACCACTATTTTTTCACGTACCTGAGGAGTGCTGCGCTTTTTCTACATCTATATTACATGGACTTTGGTCGGGTCTGGGGCGCTGGCACCCGCTGTCATATTGGATAAGTAGTGCTGCATAAGTAGTGCTGCATATTTTTTATATATATCACCTGGCTCCAGAAAGTTAAACAGATTTGTAAATGACTTCTTTTAAAAACTCTTAATCCTTTCAGTACTTATGAGCTGCTGAAGTTGAGTTGTTCTTTTCTGTCTAAGTGCTCTCTGATGACACCTGTCTCGGGAACTGTCCAGAGTAGAAGCAAATCCCCATAGCAAACCTCTTCTACTCTGTGCAGTTCCCGAGACAAGCAGAGATGTCAGCAGAGAGCACTGTTGTCAGACAGAAAAGAATGACTAAACTTCAGCAGCTGATAATTATTGAAAGGATTAAGATTTTTTAATAGAAGTAATTTACAAATCTGTTTAACTTTCTGGAACCAGTTGATATAAATTTTTTTTTTTTTTTCCTGGAATACCCCTTTAAAGATGATCATGTATTGTATTTATTGCATTGTACATGTGTAATGACCCTATTATATAACAAGTCTCCCAATCCAGTCAGTTCAGTAGCATATATAAAATTTACATATTCCTCCAACTTCAATCTACTATGTACCGAAGGGTCCTGAGATTTCATCTTGTTTACACGCCCTAATAGGGCCTATTGCCGAGGGCCGTCTATATCAGATAATGGCTTCTGTTACATTGTTTGGTATCCAGGAAAGGCCTTTTTAGTCAGCAGATAGTAACGTCACATGCTGCGCAGCTCCTGACAAGTGAAGCAATACAATTTGGACCTTTGCATTTCGAAAGTGTTTTTAGATAAGAGAGACCTCTGTAAGGCCCCTTTCACACTACCGTCATGTTCCTGCATTCGTAAACCCGTTATTCAGCAATAACGGGTTATGAAACAATGGATGAAAAAACTGAATACAACGGATGATAACTGATGAACAATTTTAACAATCTTATTCTGTCAAAATAACGGACACGCGCCATCCATTATCACCCATTATTTTATTTCCGTGTGACTTCCTGGTTGCGATGCTGTACTGAGCATGCTCAGTAGCAATAACGGATCATGGAGGAACATAAAAATAACTGACAATAACGGTGTCACAGCCCCCCGCTCCGGCCAGACACGCTGGCTGTGAGCGCTCCCCTTTCAGCCGGCTGGGCCAGGAGTCGCAGCGCGGGACGCGCCCACATGCGAATCCCAGCCCGTCACTCACCTTAGTTTTATGCACGCTGACCGATGAAACAGCTGTTGCCATAAGGCATCGCTTCCGCTGTTGTTGTTTTTTTTTTACCCATTTTCTCCGCTGCATGTATTTTACTGCATTGAATTAAAGTGGTTATCCAGGAAAAGACTTTATATATATATATATATATATATATATGTATATATAGATAGATATAGATATATCAACTGGCTCCAGAAAGTTGAACAGATTTGTAAATTACTTCTTTAAAAAAATCTTAATCCTTTCAGTACTTATGAACTGCTGAAGTTGAGTTGTTCTTTTCTGTCTAAGTGCTCTCTGATTACACCTGTCTCGGGAACTGTCCAGAGTAGAAGCAAATGCCCATAGAAAACCCCTTCTACTCTGTGCAGTTCCTGAGCATGCTCAGTAGCAATAACGGATAATGGAGGAACATAAAAATAACTGACAATAACGGTGTCACAGCCCGCGCTCCGGCCAGACACGCTGGCTGTGAGTGCTCCCCTTTCAGCCGGCGGGGCCAGGATTCGCAGCGCAGGACGCGCCTGCATGCGAATCCCAGCCCGTCACTCACCTCCCCTCTCCACTTTCCCTCCTGTGCTTCCTCAGCATCGTCGCGCGTGCCCCCACCTTCTAGGGCGTGTGTGCGGCAGAACTTTGTGATTTAAAGGGCCCGTGTGCCCTTAATTAGGATTACACCTGCACCTCTGTTATATGTACCTGCACCTCCCTCATACCCCTGCCAGAACTTGGTTTGCCTTAGTGCCTGAGAGAAAGCTTATCTGTGTCTTGCATTACTGTGTTCCTGACCCCTTGCTCCGTGACCTGACCTTGCTCCTTTGCTGCCTGCCTATTGACCTCCTGCTACGTTCCTGACTACGCTCCTGTGCTGTCAGCCCTGACCTCCTGCTATCCTGAACACGTCTTGTCTTATCCCTCCTTTGCCTCGCATCACCTCAGACGCTTGTGTGGTCGAATCGTACCAGGGGTAGCGACCTGGGTGCTGCATGCCGCAGCAAGACGGGCTCTGGTGAAAACCAGCATAACTTTAGACTCCGCTCCCTGGCACGGCCTGCATCATCTGCCACACAGGTCCAGTGGATCCACTATCTACGTGTGTCTCCTGCCACATGCTGTGAGTCTTTACAAACGGATGTCATTTGGGAACACCTATCACCCATAGACTTCAATGTTAAAATTTTAAAGTCCGTTATTCCACTGTTACGGACGTTAGTCACAACAGGACATGACTGATGCTAAAGGATGGTCAAAAAATCCCATTGACATGAATAGGATTTTTTGACGGCTGTTTTATGGACTTTCCGACGGGAGTTCGTGACGGAGATTTTTACAGGAGGATAACGGTAGTGTGCTGGCATCATTTGTTGGGAGAGAATTGGGAGGCCACCATACACACTTTGCTCTAATAAGCTAAAGGGGTACTTCTGGTAACTAAACCCATAGCCCATTCTTTCCCTTTCACCAACCTATTTATTTGTCTAAATATCATTCATTTAGCTATAAATAGCAGTTTCCCTCTTTCAGCTGTCACTTACATGCAGGGAGTGAGAGAAAGGCATCATAATCTGATCCTGCTTGTCTCTGTGCAAACCCCTCAGTGAGACTATCCCCCACCCTCCTGCAAGACAAACACCACGTGATTTCTGTCTTCACAGCCACATCTCCCCTCCCCCTCCCTCTCCCTCTCCCTGTGTGAGGATTTTGGAGGCAGAGAAGTCTCCTCAGCTCATAACGCTGCTCTTTTCCTGCTGTAGATCTAATCACTGACTGCTGCCATTCAGAGCATTGCATGATTTATTGCTGGGGGAAGGATTATTTAAAAGAAAAGACATGTACAATGTGTGCTGCTGACAATAACACAGCATGCATACAGATAGTGAAAGCACTTGGCTGGCAGCCATTACACAGAGCCGCACTGACTTCTCAGAGTTGTAATCTGGGCTGCAAGCAAGGAAAAATAATATTTAGGAGACAACAGGGGCCACAGGAGCTGCCAAAACCACATGGATACCTACAGGGGACACAGAACAGGTATTGTGGTTGCTTTGTGACATTTTTATTTTTCTTAACTTCCCCAGAGCACCCCTTTAAGGTCACATGACAATCTGTGTGTTAGATCATTCATTCTGGCATTATGTAGACTGTTTGCTAACATTGAGCTTAGGGCATTGGTCACACACAGACAACACGCAGTGTATTTAATCCACTGCGCAGTGGGAAATACGCTGTGTATGCTCCTTTGAGTATACACACACGTCTACCCGGCGGAAACACAGTGAGGTTTGGAGGCGGGGCCAGTGCAACAACATGACTGTGACGCACTGACCTGCCTCCAAACCTCACTGCACACACAAAGCTGCTGCAGTTAACCCTGTGTGTTTGCTCACAGGAAAATATGTAGCGTATTTCCCGCTGCACAGCGTGAAATACGCTGCGTATATGCTACATATGACCCTACCCTTACAGTGAATGTGGAGCAATTGAGTTGCATTGTAAAGCTATTTCCACGATACCGACATATACACCAAGTCTAGCCATAGCCTGGATGTCCTTTTAGCATTAATGACCATTAATTACTAGTGTTGCTCGCGAATATTCGCAATTCGAATTTTATTTGCGAATATTGCATATTCGCAAATTCGCGAATATAGCGCTATATATTCGTAATTACGAATATTCTTTTTTTTTTTTTTACAGTACACATCACAGTGATCATCCCTCTCTGCTTCCAGCTTATGTGGTGTAAGAAGGCTCTAATACTACTGTGTGAGACTGGTGCGCGAATTTTTGCATATGCGAATTTTCGCTCATGCTAATTTTTTATATGCAAATTTTCGCATATGTTAATTTTCGCACATGCGAATATTCGCATATGCGGAAATAAAATGAGAATATTACGAATATGCGAATTTTCGCGAATATGACGAATATTCGTCCATACATTCGCGAATATTCGCGAATTCGAATATGGCCTATGCCGCTCAACACTATTAATTACATAGTCAGTGGAGTGCCGTGCCGGTGACTTGATACTATTAAATGCTGAGTAACATCTGAATAGAGAAGCCAGTTATGTAGAATGCATTATTAAGCTTCTATAAATCACAACTTTCTGTGCCATTGGACTTTCCAATCATCACATCACCAAACATGGACTAAAGACTGTGGCACTCCAGTGATCATGAGTGGTCAGATCAATGACCAATGGTGACAAGAAGATTGTTGAAATCTGCTTCATCCACTGCAAGGTTGGATAGGGTAGTATCGTACGTACAATGATTGCCCAAGACTTCTCTACAGTCAGTCACTTATTAAAAATGACACTCCAAGACTTTTCCTCCAAACAATGATGGGATAAAATCTGGCGGTGCACGACTACCAAGGTAGTGGACAAAATATTTAATTCCCACATTGCAATGCGACGCGTTTCACTGTATTCCACCGCTTCCTTAGGCGAAGCCTAAGGAAGCGGTGGAATACAGTGAAACGTGCCGCATTGTGAGAAATAAATGTTTTGTCCACTACCTACTTTAATATTGGTTCGGGAAAGGCTGCGGAAGACTACACTACGTTTTTATATACGTATCCCAATGTTGTGCTTGTGCTCTCACAACTATCTCTGGTAAGCAAACCCATTTGTATGTGTTAACTGAGTCTCTGCTATATCCCACCACGGAGCAATTGATTTTTTTTCTTCTTTTTTTTACTTATTGAGAATGGCACTGTACATCTGACTTCCTGTCTGGCCCCATTCTTGAGATGGTCTAGGGTCCAAACACCACCTGCGATATTGATATTTATTTATTTGAACTCTTAGGTGTAGACTTCAGCTAATCTGCAGTGGGACTAGTCGAACCCAAATCTAATTTATCAGCCATTGAGTTATTTAGACTTGTAAAATTCGTTTAGCTTTCCAAGTGTTCTGAAACCCCAGAGAAGTCTAGAATGAAATCCTGGACTCCAGGGAATGAGAATGCGGAACGACTTTTACAAAATGAATGCATGCCCGATTCATAAGATTTGGCTTAGACAAATATTACAGTAAATTCACTTAAAGAGTACCTCTCATGATCTTGTTAAATTTTATAATTCTCCCAGTTCACTGCCCCATCACGATAAACCACCCCCTGCCTTTTATTTTTATTTTTTTTGTTTTATACCTTGATATTGCTCTGCATTTTCTGTTCAGTCTTAGTCAGATTCCCAAACTGGGAAGGGGTGTTCCCCAGCAGGCTGTGACAGCATCTGAAGCCATACAGGGGAGAACTTCCTCCCTCACTGCTATTCACAGCCCAGAGCAGTTCAGTGTGAGATGAGCTATGATTGGGTAAGGCTGCACCCCCCCCCCCCCCCCCACTCAGCATTTCCTGATTTTGGACTTCTGCCAGGCCAGCAGGAATCCAAAGTCTGTGCAAGAGATGGGTGAAAATGTGCTCTGGACAAGTAGGGAGACCCCTAGTGGCAGCTTTTTTTAAACACAAAAAATAGAAAACTTCATTTTTTTTAAACAAAGTACATTGGAAAGATTATTTATTTACCATAAGGAGTGCAACAGCAAAAATTAGTTTTAATGAGACTGCCCATTTAACTCTCCTAAGGTGTTTTATCAGTGCAAATTCACTTTAGGTTGTATATTTTCTATTGTGCTTTTAATCGACCCCTTTCTTTCTGATCCTCTTTAGATGTTCATCTACCAGTCTATGAAGTGGCCGTCTCCATCATCCTTCCTTCCCAAATTGTTCCGTTCCTCACAAGGTACTCCATCACATCCAGAAACATCTCCCCAAAAACCTAAACGATGGACTTTCCCGGTACTGCCTTTACCGAGTATACCAAACTTCAGCTTTCTTCTTCCCACTCTGAAAAGTGTCCGGAATGCAAATACAAAAATCTCTTCTGATTCTAATATAGAGTTTGAACACTTTCAGATCTGCATCAACTTGGTCCATCACATCATAGACATCTGCGCCTCTGGGTGTCTGTGGCTTTTCGCTCCAGTATTTCGTATTACTTTGGATATTTTTGGTTTTCAAGGAGCTCTCAAGCTGTGGATCCATGGAATTGCCATTTTCTTGGCTACAACGTATGGCATGTATCTCCTTCTTTGGCTAGCCCAGGAATATATTTTCCAGTTGGCTTCTTTTTATGGTATTTTACAGACGTTGGTATTGATCGTGAGCTTAAAGGCAGAGCAAGAAGCAGGGAGAGGGGAGCATGAAGAAGAAGCAGAAAGGTTAAGTGACCGTAAGGATGAAGTAGAAAGTGAAGAGGGACATGGAGAGGACAGATGGGCTGGTGGAGAAGATGAGGATGAGGATTATAATAATGAAGGAGTCTCCCAAGATGAGTGGGAGAGTGAAGGAGAGGAGGAAGTAGGGCACGCCTGAAGAAACTTGAAGAACTCTTTTTGACTGATTTACGTATGATGTAAACTGGTCTTCAGAACACGGTCCGCAAAAAAGACAAGCATATTTTAACTACCGAAAACCCACGATACAAAAAGACACACGACTGTGAAGATATTGACAAAGTCTTTTGTCACGAGAAGGACTCAGGAAGTCAATAATTTATATATTATTATTCTTCTCATAATAATATTTTTAAGGAATTTTATATCTTTTTGTGTCTACAAGGCTTCCTGTAGTGAGTTGTTGCTTTACTAAACAGTAATGTGGGACCATTGTGCTTTAAGATGTTGGGAACTAGAATTGGAAGGTCACAAACTTGTCTACTGGAATTTCTTAGTGAAGGTCTTTGTCCACACAACAGGGACCAGAGGGGAGAACCACTACAGGGATCATCGCTCCTTCTGAGCCAAAGATGGTTGGAGATGGTCTATAGACTAAGAGACAAGAAGATAGTAACTATATTTTACATGATGTATTAGGCAAGTGCCTTGTTTCTCTGTATGGTACATGGAGCACTGGACTAGTCGCTTCATACAATATTAACTTTGACAGTACTCAGGACAGTCCCTATCCAGATGTTGTGACAATGGAGGCAAGAACGCACTACTGTGATGTGTAAAAGTAAATTTTTACAACACTGAATAGAGATTTTATTTATGATGGGTCTGCGTGATGTTTTATAGTAAAAATTTTACCTCTTTACACTGGGGTATTTGACCTTTTAGTATTCTGTTCTGTACAGCCTTTGGGTCGAGGGGTTTGAGACAGCAGACTTCTTGGAGGATGGAACAATTGGACACTACGGTCTACATTTACTAAAACTGTCGTAAAAATTTAGTTGGAGTGATTTTAACATCACTTTCATGAAATTAAAACTACTCCTGGTAACAAACATAGATTCGCGCCAGTATTTGCACCAATATTTGTAAGTAAGCAGACAGTCACAGAAGTCGGCACTTCAAACCTAAAAGGCAAAATGGCCCGACTATCACTATATCTGAATACACAAAGAATCCTCTTTTGTGGTTCTGCACCCCGGAAGATAAACACGGTTCAGATAGCAAATATCCAAATATAGAAACGATGGGCAGCACCCACCATAAGGACGTAGAAAAACTTTTTTCAGTTCAATCTTCACGGTGCGGCATGAAATGAAAGCAGACAGGTATGCAGCATGTCAGTGTAGATAGGTTACAGCTGTTGCGCGTGCGCGCACGCGCAACAGCTGTAACCTATCTACACTGACATGTCGCATGCCTGTCTGTTTATGTCCTTATGGTGAGTGCTGCCCATCTTTACTATATCTGGATATTTGTACCATTTCCACTTATTCTAGCTAATAAATTTGCCCAAAACTCTTCAGAGACCTTGGAAACTTTTCCAATCATTTGAAATTTGGTGTTAAATGACTAAACATTAGGATTCAGTCAGGGGAGGCATGTTAAACACCCCCTGCCGTGGGTACCAAGAGTGCTTGCCCCACTTTCGGTTGTCAATCAATCAAACCAATCAGCTGACATACCCTGACTATTAGGTGAGACACTACAGGTCCAAAGCCAGAGGCTGCACTAGTTTAAGATTCTGACTAAAGCATGTCACCTTCTGAACTCAGTAAGGTGCAATCTTATTGTAAAGACATAAGCCCTGATTTACTATTGTAAACCCGACCGGTTCTGTCAGGTTGTGCGCCAAAATGTGGCGCAGTCCACCACAAATTGTGTCTGTGCCTGAATTTGCGACCAAAAAATTAACAATAAACCCGACCAACTCTCCATATTACTTAAATGGACACTGTAAGATCCAAAATCTTGAGATGTTGTAAAGCATTCAAAACCAATAGGTTTTGCAATTGCTTTCATTAGAAAATTTTCAGTATTTCATACTGAAAAAGCCAGTCAAACAACTGCCCCCCCCCCCTGCCAGCTTGGACACATACTAGTCCTGCTGTGTCCATGCGTCATCACCTATGTCATGGACACACTTCCTTGATTGACAGCTGTGAGCGCATGGAAAAATCCTCCCACTGTCATCTTGTGTCCCGCTACTGTCAGTGAGGACAAGCTGGGAATTGTAGTTTTGCTAATGCTAGGGGAGATGTGAGCAGACAGCATACTGAGGGAGGGGGCGGAGACCTGCACAGTGAGGCCACACCCCCTCCCTTTGAGAGGAATTCAGACTAGTGAGCTAAATTAAAAGTGTAATAAAATAAATAAATAAAGGTGCTTGACACATAAAAATAGATGTACATGGTCAGGATTAGGTACTGAGTGATATATAAAAAAAAATGTTTTGTATGATCTGACGTGTATGCTTAAAAAAAAATGGAAAAGAGGGTGTAGTCTTAGAAAAGGGCGTGCCTCCGACATTTTCGAAAAATACCAACATATTTACTAATGTTTCCACAGAAACATTAGTAAATAGCTCTGGAAAATCCGACAGCTCAGACCAGTTGTATATAAAGCAAAACGTAGGGAAACATTAGTGAATACTGTGTGAAAAATACCTATCAGGGATAAAAACTAAAACAAAAAAACACAAAACTAGGGCCATTGGCTGAATTGAACCCAATATACCAATATTTTAGACTATACAGGTTGATATGAGTGTATGTGTGATGATTTGGATCCACAAAATCAGGGAAAGAGAAAAGTTATAATTGGAATATATAATCCAAAAAGAAGAAGCATTGGCACTGCTGCCGCAATATAAACCCATGTAAATAGTATGAAGCTATTCAGTAAGTGCCATCCACAATAGCTGTTAACGTTCAAGTGGCGCTAACGTCAAAGATACAGTCTGTATATAACGTTTGGTTGTAAAAAATGAAAAAGCGGAGCACTCACCTCTAACAAGCTGCAGCCTGACTTGCAAGGGTACAGGCAGAGTCACACGGGTGACTTCAGGATGGCACGGAAGGGTGGTAGATGATCCAAGGCAGGGGAGCATCTCCTAACCTCTCCTGCCTTGGAACATCTACCTCCCGTCCGTGCCATCCTGAAGGCACCCGTGTGACTCTGCCTGTACCCTTGCAAGTCAGGCTGCAGCTTGTTAGAGGTGAGTGCTCCGCTTTTTTTAATTTCTTACTACCAAAGTGTCATTTGGAATAGTTTGGTTGTACAGCCTCAGGCTTCGGGCCTGTAACTTCAAACAATCATATCTCAGTATACAAACAGGATAGCAAAATAATGTCTTTTATAGGGCCCTTTCTATGTTCTCCTGGTAGGTCTCCTTTGACTGACCTGTTTGGGCAATGAGTATGTAAGATAAGGGACTGACAGGATTCCATACACTTCAGGAGCCAGTCAGACAAGTTCAGCGGCCTGACAATAATAAACCACATAAAAGGCAGGTGGCACATTCCCAGGGAGAGTAGGCTTGGGGGGGAGTAGGGTGGTCTTCTGGAAATCTCATCTGTAGTTCTTAGATCACAGTCCGGGATAAGAGTATCTGTTGGTTGCTTTTTTGTTATTATTTTAACCTACTACAATATTGTTAAGAGTTGGAGATTTACTTGTATGTTTTTCTATGGCCCACAAACAAGGAACAGCCTCTCCGTTCTCCAGAATACACCCCCCAAATTCCAGGTAATGTTTATAAGGAAAACAACATCTTCTATTCCGTAGACCATGAGAACTTGAGATAGAAGACGCATTGTTAACAGAGGACTAAAAGTCTAGACCTTATGGGAGCTTTGGCCTTCACATGACTAAATTGGGGAAGTGAACAGCGAACATGACTAAATTGGGGCGCCGGGAGCTCGTGACGTCATAGCCCTGCCCCTCATGACATCACACCCCACACCCTCAATGCAAGTCCATGGGAGGTGGCGTGATGACTGTCACACCCCCTCCCATAGACTTGCATTGAGGGGGCGGGGATATGACATCACAAGCTCCCGATAGGCTCCAGCGTTCGGAATAATTTGTTCCAAACGCTGAGCAGCAGAGTACCCCTTTAATACTATCCCAACGGAGCAGTATGGCTGCCCCAGGAGCACTGATCAGTCATGGTTTGTTCCTGACACCCCTCTCTGTGAATTCTAGACCTTGAATATAACCAAGGTTGACATATAGGAATAACAGACATTGAAGCCATTCTGCAAAAGGCCATATTCAGGGCCAGTCTTAGAAGGTGGTAAACAAGGACTGGAACCCCAGAAGAAACCTTAGAGCAGAGCATGTAAATGTATACTATCCTGTCTACCAGGCACTTTACCATTACCTCCTCATTGTCCTAGATCACCAGGAATTGACTATTCAATCCTTATCAATGTAGACAGTTTATAGCGGTATTATTTGTGCATTATATGGCAGTTGTATTTGTCCGCTGAAAATATTATGTGGTGAATATAGGCTAGATTTTTTTGTGGGGGGATATTGTATGATAATATTATTTAGGCATTGTATGGTGGTATTAAAGGGGTACTCCGCTCCTAGACATCTTATCCCCTATCCAAAGGATAGGGGATGATAAGATGTCATATTGCCGGGGTCCCGCTGCTGGGGACCCCCTGGATTTACCATGCAGCACCCACCTGTAGCGGCTTCCGGAACCGATGGAGGTCCTCAGGTTAAGTCCATCTCGACCAACGGAACGGAAGATCGTGACGTCATGACTCTGCCCCCGTGTGACGTCACACCCCGCCCCTCAATGCAAGTCTATGGGAGGGGGCGTGACAGCTGTCTACATTCGGGCCATTGAAGTCTATGGGGCTCTTTCCTGTCTGTGTTTTTTAATACATTGACTTCCCATTTTGACAGATTGATGACGTACACGTGCCACTGAGGGCACAATTGTGATGTGAACGAGCACTACGGGTACTGAAAGGCAGATTTGTGTGGGCATTATAGGACCGTATTTAGGCAATACATTTCTGATATGAAGTGGGGGGCCCAAGATTACTAGCTGCCTGGTGCCCCATTTTCTATGACAGGTGGTCATATTACAAGTCTGAGGCTTATCCCTGTCTATAGAGTACTAGGATGATGGAGATGTGGCAAAGCCACGGGGTGTGAAGGTGTAGGTGTATGGAGCAGATGTTGTAGCCCAGGGGCAGGTGTTATTAACCCCTAAATGTTTGTGACGCCAGGGCGTGGTTTACCTGGTAACCACCCGAACGGTAGTACCGCTATCCCAAAGTTAAGCAGAGCTATCCTAAATAGGTTAGCGTTAATGGTAGCCTTACTGAGGTAGACAGATGGAAATAATCTTAACAGCTAGGCCAGGATCCCAGAGAGGTGGCCAGTAACACAGAAGGACCTCACAGCTTGCTGGGACTTGTAGTGACTTTGATAGACTTTAGTTCAGCCACGCAGACTATAATAGAATTGACTTTAGACTTGACTGGACTGTAGGTAGTGACAGCAGACATAGACTTGACTTACTGGAATGTGGCTGTAGGTAGGGTTGAGGTCTCCAGATGTGCTGGACACTAGTTCTGAGACGTCTGGTATTTAATGTTTCTCAGCAGGAGTGATGCTGCAGGTCACCTGCTTAGCTGGTGCTCTCTGGGTAACATATCAGGTGAACACATTATCATGTGACAACTTAAAGGTCCTTAATACACAATATACATAACACTATACATTGGATATGCATTACTTTGGGGGAGACACTGCAGGAGGGCCCCTAGGACACAGAGGGGTTCAACCTGACAGGGCCTAAGTACTGTACGGGACAATATCCCGTACTGGGACGTCACAGGGATAAGGAAGAAATGTCAACAATAGGAAACAAGACTCAAAGCCCACAAACGTGAAGGCTGAGACTAGCAACGTATATACCGCGCCCTATCATTATATGTGTGACACAGACGTTCAGCTCTGTACAAAAATAGCGCAGGATAAGGCGGCGCCCTAGGTTCACACGTGTTGACACAGATATCCGGCCTCACCTACACCTCTAAAATAGACCTTGACGTATGGGCCAGTGCCTGACTGTGATAGGATAGATCACTGTGTACACGTGACCTTACACAGGCCTAAATGCATTATTGATGCCCCTATTGTATTTTATGCAGACATTTACATCCAAGGTGCCCCCCCCCCCTACTTACTTTATAGAAACATATACACCAGCACCACAGAGTGTTTCAGGAGATGAATAGGCTGATCTTATGTGAGTAGGGTTTCTTTCTTGCAAAAAAACATTGTCCATGCCAATTTGCATAATTATATATGTGTGACATCACCGGAAGCTCCGTCCATGTCCAGACACGTCGCGTCACGTACCAGCCCAGTGTTGGCAAATTAACCCCTCAGCCCCCGGAGTGGATTGACAACTCATAGGGACTCTGGGTAAGAGTGGATCATGTGGGCCCGCTAGGGTTACCACCTTTCTTGCCCAAAAATACCTGCCAATTTGCATAAATAATTATATATGCATGACATTACATTACTCTCCTTCCCCGAAGCCTTGTGCCATAATCATTCCAGTTGATTACCCCCAAGCCATACTCTTTTACTCATTTCAATTAATCCCCCCCTGAATGAACCCCATATTATAACCATTCCAATTGATTTATCCCCCCCTCCCACCGATCCCCCTGTGCCATAACCATTTAACCATTTCAATTGATTCCCCCTCCCGTACCATACTCTTTTACTCATTTGAATAGAATTTTTTTTTAAATCAACGGGTGCCAGAAAGTTCTAGAGATTTGTAAATTATTTCTTTATAAAAAAAAAAATCCTTCCAGTACTTATTAGCTGCTGTATACCACAGAGGAAGTTGTGTAGTTCTTTTCAGTCTGACCACAGTGCTCTCTGCTGACACCTATGTCATTGTCTGGAACTGTCCTGAGCAGGAACAAATCCCCATAGCAAACCTCTCCTGCTCTGGACAGTTCTGACATGGACAGTGGTGGCAGCAGAGAGCACTGTGGTCAGACAGAAAAGAATTACACAACTTCCTCTGGAGCATACAGCAGCTGAGAAGTACTGGATGGATTACGATTTTTAAATATACGTCATTTACAAATCTGTAAAACTGTCTGGCACCAGTTGATAAAAAAAATAGTTTTCCACTGGAGTACCCCTTTAAAGAAGTTGTCTAGGGCAGTGTTTTCCAAAAGAGTGTGCCTCCAGCTGTTGCAAAACTACAATTCCCAGCATGCCCAGACAGCCGTTGGCTATACGGGCATCCTGGGAGTTGTAGTTTTGCAACAGCTGGAAGCGCACTGTTTGGAAAACGCTGGTCTAGGGTTAAAAGAATATGGCTGCTGTACCGCTTTGTAATGCTGTTAGTGAGGAGGACAAGGCTAAAGCTATGGTCACATTAGATTTGTGGAGCTAGATGGAAGGTTGTGACACCGGACACCAACAGATTCCGACAGGTCCCATTCACTTTGAATCAGGACCGTCAGGGTTCCTATAAATGTCAGTTATTTTTCATGATTTTGGGGGAGAAAAAAAAACTGACATGATTTTTTTCACCATTTAAAGGGGCACTCCGGTGAAAAGATTTTTTTTTAATCAACTGGTTCCAGAAAGTTATACAGATTTAAAAAAATTACTTCTATTTAAAAATCACAATTATTCCAGTACATATCAGCTGCTGTATGCTCCACTGTACATTCTTTTCTTTTTACATTTCTTTTCTGTCTGAACACAGTGCTCTCTGCTGACACCTCTGTCTCTCTCAGGAACTGTAAAGAGCAGGAGCAAATGCCCCTAGCAAAACTATCCTGCTCTGGACAGTTCCTGAGACAGACAGAAGTGTCAGCAGAGAGCACTGTGGTCAGACAGAAAAGAAATTTAAAAAGAAAAGAACTTCCGGTGGAGCATACAGCAGCTGTTAAGTACTGGAAGGATTAAGCTTTTTAAATAGAAGTAATTTAAAAATCTGTTTAACTTTCTGGCACCAGTTGATTTAAAAAAAAATAAAATAAAATTCACCGGAGTACCCCTTCAAATCAACTGGTGCCAGAAAGTTCTACAGATTTGTCCGACTCTGGACAGTTCCTGACACGGACAGAGGTGTCAGCAGAGAGCACTGTGGCCAGACTGGAAAGAACTACACAACTTCCTCTGGAGCATACACCAGCTGATAAGTACCGGAAGGATTAAGATTTTTATATAGAAGTAATTTCCAAATCTGTAGAACTTTCCGGCACCAGTTGATTTAAAAAAACTTTTTTTTCCCCTCCGGAGTACCCCTTTTAGTCTCAGAGTATTTCACGAGGCAGGAGAAATGATCGTATTTGATGCAGACTGCAAAGAGACATTTTACATAACAATGCAAGGAGGGGGTGGGGGCTAAATTTTAACTTTTCTCAGTACTTTTCTTTGGAGTTATTCGCACCTATTTTGTAGCTTGTTTTTGGTTTGGTGCCAATAAAACTGAAACCCAACATTTCCCTGGAAAAAAATTCTAAATTGCCCTATATGAGGACTTTCTAAAGTCTAGCCCTTTTTTTAGCATATTGTTTTGTACACAAATGATCACTGAGGTCGTATAAATTCGGTTTATTAGGTATTTCCTTCTGCCTCTTCTTCTACCTTGGTGATGTCATCATTATAAATCCAGGGGACAGTTTTCTGTTAAGAAAAAGAAAGAAATAGGTATAAATGTTAATTTTCTGTCACGTATACAGTGGTCCCTCAAGTTACAATATTAATTGGTTCCAGGACGACCATTGTATGTTGAAACCATTGTATGTTGAGACCAGAACTCTATGGAAACCTGGTAATTGGTTCTGAAGCCACCAAAATGTCATCCAAAAATAGGAAAAAGTGAGGATTAAAGAAAAATAAGTAGATACCTAATATAGATAAAGCAAATCCTTACATATAAAAGTAAGAAAGATCTGCTGGGAGCTGTAAATCACTATCTATGTCAGTGTTTCCCAAAAGGGTGCCTCCAGCTGTTGCAAAACTACAACTCCCAGCATGCCCGGACAGCCGAAGGCTGTGAATTGCTGGGAATTGTAGTTTTGCAAAAGCTGGAGGCACCCTCTTTGGGAAACACTGGTTTATGTAGAGGACAGGAGCTTCTTCAGGGTCCTGTACAGTACACGCAATGTCCTAAAAAAAAAAAAAGTAAAATGGAGCCGCCCTCACCTGGTGTGCAAAGGAGCAACTAACCCTGGCACAGGTAAAGAGTACAGAACATGTAATACCTCCCTGTACTATAGGGGGCGCTACCAGACACCAGTCAGTGCATACACTTTAGTAATACAGGTAAAGAGTACAGAACATGTAATACCTCCCTGTACTGTAGGGGGCGCTACCAGACACCAGTCAGTGTATACACTTCAGTAATACAGGTAAAGAGTACAGAACATGTAATACCTCCCTGTACTGTAGGGGGCGCTACCAGACACCAGTCAGTGTATACACTTCAGTAATACAGGTAAAGAGTACAGAGCATGTAATACCTCCCTGTACTGTAGGGGGCGCTACCAGACACCAGTCAGTGCATACACTTCAGTAATACAGGTAAAGAGTACAGAACATGTAATACCTCCCAGTACTGTAGGGGGCGCTACCAGACACCAGTCAGTGTATACACTTCAGTAATACAGGTAAAGAGTACAGAACATGTAATACCTCCCTGTACTGTAGGGGGCGCTACCAGACACCAGTCAGTGTATACACTTCAGTAATACAGGTAAAAAGAGTACAGAACATGTAATACCTCCCTGTACTGTAGGGGGCACTACCAGACACCAGTCAGTGCATACACTTCAGTAATACAGGTAAAGAGTACAGAACATGTAATACCTCCCTGTACTGTAAGGGGCGCTACCAGACACCAGTGAGTGTATGCTCTTCAGTAATACAGGCATTTTACCAGTGAATGTCCATTCTGATTGGTCGGTGCTTCCAGCCATTGACACGTTTCGCAGATTCCATAGTATTGTATGTTGAGTCTGGTTTCAAGTTACAATGGTCCAGAAAAGACCATTGTATGTTGAAACTATTGTAAGTTGAGGCCATTGTAAGTTGAGGGATCACTGTACATTTAAACAGGTGTACGCAGCATAGGTTGGCATTCATGCCAATTGTTTATATACAGTACCTGGATTTTGGTAAGTGGCGGGCACCAAGGGTGTACCATATGGGGCCCATATGGGGGGGTGTTCCATATGGGGCCCTTGGAGAGAGAGGGGGGGGCCTGGTTGGTCTGTCTTGGGAAGCAAAACCAGACGTCATAATAGCAGGCCAATTTTAATATTTGCTATGGGACCCCTTTTCTTCTGGTGGGCACTTAAGGCTAGGTTTACATTGACGTTTGCATCCAACCCATTAAAGAGTACCTGTCATAATCTTTTTTCATTTTTATAATCCTCCCAGGTCACTGCCCCTATCACGATAAACCACCCCCTGCCTTTATTTCTATTATTTTTTAGTTTTCTACCTTGATATAACTCTGTATTTTCTGCTCCGTCTCAGTCAGAATCACAGACTGGGAAGGGGCATCCCCCAGCAGGCGTGACATCATCTGAAGCCATACAGGGGAGAACTTCCTCCCTCACTCTGCTACACACAACCCAGAGCAGTTCAGTGTGAAATGAGCTATAATTTGCTAAGGCTGCATCCCCCCCCCCCCCCCCCCCTGCATTTCCTGATTTTGGACTTCTGCCAGGCCGGCAGGAGTCCAAAGTCTATGCAAGAGATAGGGGGGGGGGGGGGGGGGGATGTGCTCTGGACAAATAGGGAGACACCTAGTGGCAGCTTTTTTAAACACAAATAAAACAGAAAACTTCATTTTTCTTAAACAAAGTACATTAGAAAGATTTTTCATTTTTCATAAAGAGTGCAATAGCAAAAATGTATTTTAATGACAGTGCCCATTTAAGGGTTATTTCTTCTTGAGCCAATTGGACCCTCAAACTGATCAGATGCAAGTGGCTACTGCCAGGTCCCGACGATTCCCATTCACTTGCATGGGGCCCGTCAGTGATCTGACACAAAAGTGTTAAGCACTACGTGGGCACTAAATAGCACTCTGTGTGCGCTGTATGACACCACGTGAACAAAGGGCAGCACTGTAGGCAAATACTGTCTGCACTATTTATTTGAGAAATATATAGTATTATTTGGGCAGCATGGGGTGAACTTATTAAACCAAACAAAACTTGCCCAATTTCCCGCTTTTTCCAGTTCTGTGGCAGTCAGGCCACTTTTCCGTGCACAGTAATTGGTTATTCCAAGAAATGTGTGAGCTATAAATCAGGGGTGGGGAACCTCGGGCCTGCAGCATCATTTTGTCCGGTCCTCCAGTGGTTCCTAATCGGAATGCTGCGAAAACCCACCAGGAGAGCCGCGGCAGTCCGGAGGGGAAGATGATGACCTGTGCTAGGACATCTGTGGCAACAGGTGTCCTACATACATGGGGCAAGCTAACTACAAGGGGGTCCTATGTACAGGGGGCAAGTTAACTACAAGGGGGTCCTATGTACAGGGGCAAGCTAACTATGGGGAGGTCTATGTACAGGGGCAAGCTGACTACAAGGGGTCCTATGTACTGAGGGCAAACTACCGGCAAGGGTGTCCTATGTACATGGGGCAAGTTAACTACAAGGGTGTCCTATGTACATGGGGCAAGATAACTATGGGGGAGGTCTATGTACAGGGGTAAACTAACTACAAAGGGGTCCTATGTACAGGGGCAAGATAACTATGGGGGAGGCCTATGTACAGGGCGTAGATTAACTAGGACAAAGATGCTACTGAGGGCAAGCTACCTACAGAGGGGTCCTACATTGGGCAAACTAACTACAGGGGCCCTACCTACAGGTGGTAATATAAATATATATATATATATATATATGGGGTCCTACATGGGGCAAACTAACTACAAGGGCCCTACCTACAGGTGGCACTATATATATATATATATATATATATATATATATATATATATATAGGGGCAAGCTACCTACAGAGGGGTCCTACATGGGGCAAACTAACTACAGGGGCCCTACCTACAGGTGGTGCTATATATATATATATATATATATATATATATAAGGGGTCCTACATGGGGCAAACTAACTACTAGGGCCCTACCTACAGGTGGCACTATATATATATATATATATATATATATATATATATATATATAGGGGCAAGCTACCTACAGAGGGGTCCTACATGGGGCAAACTAACTACAGGGGCCCTACCTACAGGTGGTGTTATATATATATATAAGGGGTCCTACATGGGGCAAACTAACTACAAGGGCCCTACCTACAGGGGGCAATATATTTATATATATATATATATATATATATGGGCAAGCTACCTACAGAGGGGTCCTACATGGGGCAAACTAACTACAGGGGCCCTACCTACAGGTTGTACAACATATAGGGGCAAACTACCTACAGTGGGGTCCTATTTATAGGGGGCAAGCTACCTGCAAGGGGTTCTATATACAGGGGGAAAAATACAAACAGGGGAAGGGGAAACTACCTTTAAAAGCAGAGGTAAGTGGCAGCATTATCCATCCCAGGTACCATCACACACCTTACCAAAGACAAGCAGTTCCAATCACATTAATGGTGAGTTAATTAAATGTTTGACCAAAGATGGCGGATCATTTTTTCAAACTGATAATTTTTTACAGCCCACAAATGATCGTGTAAATAGCCAAATGGCCCTCGGTAGAGAAAAGGTTCCCACCACCCCTGATATTAATAATGGACTTTACTACAGTGGGGACAAGGTTTAATGTATGAAGAGCTGAACACACAGTACAGTACCCTCTGTCTCTGCTTCACCGCCGCACAGTAAACACAGCAGGTTTTTCTGATTTTGACGCCTCTTGTGACAAGCCTGGCATGAAGTGCATTCCTTCACCCACACGCCCCACACTGAAGTATTCCGCAGATCGCTGGCGTGGGTGACTCACCGACCTACCTGCCCTGTCCTGTATCGCTGCCGTCTGGCGCACAGCCACAGCTGATCTGTCTCCTCTGATAAATATCTTTATATAATGCAGACAGAAAGTATTTTATTGCCAACAATTAATAAGATAAGACACCGGGGGAGATAACCAAAGGATGTAGTTTGGCGCTGTTCACACCATTGTACTGTGGAATTAAATGTGCGCCAGAGTGTTGTGGTGTCCCAGTATGGGATGATGTGGCCCCATACAATCCTCCTGCCCTGTCAGGCAGAGTCCCTGCATGTCCCCAGGGTCCCCCTTACAGTTCCCCATGTTGTACATAGGTTTTGTATATATAATGTACTGTTGCTTTAATATTTGGATCACATGATTGTTACCCAGGAGGCTCCAGTGACCAGGTGACCCCCCAAGTGACCTATAGGCTCCTTGCACAGCCCCCCTATATAACCAGGGGAGGGGCTGTAATCTCTCTCTTAGCTCGTCTCTCTTAGCACATTGCTACTTCTGCTGAGGTCCAGTGCAGTCGTCTCAGTGTCTGTGTCCAGAGCATTGGAGGTCTCAAGCCTAAAATCCTGCAGCCACAAGTCGCTCATCAGTAAGTCAGGTCATCTTATTGTCAGTCACCATCTCTGTCAAGTCAAGTCCATCTGTAGTCACCGTGGCCTGCACTAAAGTCAGTCTAACTACTGCAAGTCCCAGCAAGCCTGCGAGGTCCCCCTGTGTCACTGGTCACCTCCCTGGGATATTTGCCTGTACTGCAAAGACTTTATCACCTGTCTACCCTCAGTAAAGCTACCATTTGTCCGTAACTTGGCAATGGTGTCTTCATTGCCCTTGTGCCTAGCCCAGGATCAGCGGTATTACATTCGGGTGGTTAAGGCTAAACCACACCCTGGCGTCACGACAAGGGTTCATTTCTATCTATCTATTATCTATCTCATATCTATCTATCTCTCATATCCATCTATCTATCTATCTCATGTCTATCTATCTATCTCATATCTATCTATCTATCTCTCATATCTATCTATCTATCTATCTATCTCATATCTATCTATCTCATATCTATCTATCTCATATCTATCTATCTATCTATCTATCTATTTAACACTGCCTTACTGAGTACACATCTTCTCATTCAGAGTTTTCTTTATTTTCGTGACTATGACAATTGTAGATTCACACTGAAGGCATCAAAACTATGAATTATCACATGTGGAATTATATACATAACAAAAAAAGTGTGAAAATCTGTCATATTCTAGGTTCTTCCTTTTGCTTTGATCACTGCTTTGCACACTCTTGGCATTCTCTTGATGATATTCAAGAGGTAGTCACCTGAAATGGTTTTCACTTCACAGGTGTGATGGTGTGGAGGAGGAGGTGTGATGGTGTGGAGGAGGAGGTGTGATGGTGTGGGGGAGGAGGTGTGATGGTGTGGAGGAGGAGGTGTGATGGTGTGGAGGAGGAGGTATGATGGTGTGGGGGAGGAGGTATGATGGTGTGGGGGAGGAGGTGTGATGGTGTGGAGGAGGAGGTGTGATGGTGTGGAGGAGGAGGTATGATGGTGTGGAGGAGGAGGTATGATGGTGTGGGGGAGGAGGTATGATGGTGTGGGGGAGGAGGTGTGATGGTGTGGGGGAGGAGGTGTGATGGTGTGGGGGAGGAGGTGTGATGGTGTGGAGGAGGAGGTGTGATGGTGACACTGTTGGGGATTTATTCAAAATTGAAGGCATACTGACCCAGCATGTCTACCACAGCATCTTGCAGCGGCTGCTATTCCATCCGGTTTGCGTTTAGTTGGACCATCATTTATTTTTCAACAGGACAATGACCCCAAACACCTCCAGGCTGTGTAAGGACTATGTGACCAAGAAGGAGAGTGATGGGGGGCTGCGCCAGATGACCTGGCCTCCACAGTCACCGGACCTGAACCCAATCCAGATGGTTTGGGGTGAGCTGGACCGCAGAGTGAAGGCAAAAAGGGCCAACAAGTGCTAAGCATCATGGGAACTCCTTCAAGACTGTTGGAAAACCATTTCAGGTGACTACCTCTTGAATCTCATCAAGAGAATGCCAAGAGTGTGCAAAGCAGTAATCAAAGCAAAAGGAAGAACCTACAATATGACAGATTTTCACATTTTTTGTTATATATATAATTCCACATGTGTTAATTCATAGTTTTGATGCCTTCAGTGCGAATCTACAATATTCATAGTCATGAAAATACAGAAAACTCTGAATGAGAAGGTGTCCAAACTTATGGTCTGTACTGTATATATATTTGTATGCAGTGGGCTCTCTGTCTACCCAACCTTGTCTTGACCAGTGTAAGGTTTACACCTAGGGCCCTGGCATTTGCTCCGGTCGGTTTGCCTGGTGGAGACGCCGGCCCACAATGTTTGATGTGTCCCATTTATTTTGTCGGCCCCCACTCTGCCCCGCTAATAAAAGGCCATTGTACTGTGATATTTGGCTTCACTGGTCAGTGGGTGTCACACAGCAGAATGTGCCATGATCCACACAACAGGGGGATTGTCCTGGACATAATGGGGGGCTGTGCTAATATGGGCTTTTGAGTCCCCATAGGAAACACAAAGGTCTCTGTTCATGATCAAAGCCATGAAATCAAATATTGTTTCTGCCTTTAGATTCCCCTGTCGTTAGCCGCTTCTGAGAATTCATTTATGGTTTTATAGGACCATCCAGTGGCCCCCAATCCAGTCCTCAAAGTCCACCAACATTTAGATTTTTTTTCCAGTTACTCCATTAAAATAGAACAGGGAAACATTCTAATCCTGGAGTGTTTGTGGCCTTGAGGAAAAATCTTAATCCTTCCAGTACTTATCAGCTGCTGTATGCTCCACAGGAAGTTGTGTAGTTCTTTCCAGTCTGACCACAGGGCTCTTTGCTGCCACCTCTCTACATATCAGGAACTGTCCAGAGTAGGAGCAAATCCCCAGAGCAAACCTGTCCTACCCTGGATAGTTTCTAAAACTTTAAAGAAGTTGTCTAGGACAGTGTTTTCCAAACAGTATGCTTCCAGCTGTTGCAAAACTACAACTCCCAGCATGTCCGGACAGCCAACGGCTGTCCGGACATGCTGGGAATTGTAGTTCTGCAACAGCTTGAGGCACACTGTTTGGAAAACACTGCCCTAGACAACTTCTTTTAAAGGGGTACTCCAGTGGCAAACATATATTTTTTTTAAATCAACTGGTGCCAGATAGTTAAACAGATTTGTAAATTTAAAAATCTTAATCCTTCCAGTACTTATCAGCTGCTGTATGCTTCAGAGGAAATTGTGTAGTTCTTTCCAGTCTGACCACAGTGCTCTTTGCTGCCACCAATGTCCATGTCAGGAACTGTTCAGAGCAGGAGCAAATCCCCATAGCAAACCTCTCCTGCTCTGGACAGTTTCTAAAACGGACAGAGGTGTATGCTGTATGATACAGAGGAAGTTGTGTAGTTCTTTCCAGTCTGACCACAGTGCTCTCTGCTGACACCTCTGTCCATTTTATAAACTGTCCAGAGCAGTAGAGGTTTGCTATGGGGATTTGCTCCTGCTCTGGACAGTACCTGACATGGATATTGGTGGCAGCAAAGAGCACTGTGGTCAAACTGGAAAGAACTACACAACTTCCTCTGGAGCATACAGCGGCTGTTAAGTACTGGAAGGATTAAGATTTTTTAATTCAAGTAATTTACAAATCTGTATAATATTCTGGCACCAGTCGATTTTAAAACAATTGTTCCCACTGATGTACCCCTTTAAGAATACCAGATCAGTCAACAGCAACCTGTGTGTGGTACTGCAGCTCAGTTCCATTGAAAGAGTACCTCTCATCAAATTTTTTAAAATATTTTATAGTTTATAATATATAGAACACTTTTCTAAAAGGGTTCTATTTAAAAAAATGTATTCTTCTATGTGTTTTTGGTGTTTAAACTTTTGGCCACTAGGGGTCTCCCTAGGAGTCCCTTTTTTGGGGATTTCGGAATCACGCCGGCCTGGCGTCTGAGTCCAAAATCTGATCAATCAGACAGGCGGGAGCGAGTGCTGTGCGCGCATCCCTGCCAGGCGAGCTCCTAACTCTGCCGGCCAGCGGTGTCTCAGGCTCCTCCCACTGACAAGGAGAGCCGGCGCATGCTGGCCCAGAGTCAGTTGAGCGCAGCTCTTCAAGACAGAAGGTATTTTCATTTTATTTGACTCTGGGTCTGGCATACAGGAAGAAGGGCGTAAGCGGCCCGGCAAGGCTTCAGATGACGTTGCGCCTGCCGGGCCCCGCCCACTTCCTCCCTTCTCAGACGCTCCTGTCTGAGCTACCGAAGATGAACATAAAAAGGTATTTTTATGTGGTTTATAATTTTAAACGTTAGGATAGATAGAGTTAGAGACAGGGGCAGATGGGGAGGGGGATTAGGGAAAGTTTAGTTGATAATAGGTACACTTGAAGTGAAAGGAGTGAAAGCTGTAATACCATACACAACCTGAGGACAGGAGAGGGGCTGTTTTAGGAAGGCACTAGCTCTGTTTTTCTATTCCTGGATAATCCTTTTAAATAAAGATAAATTTCTAGTGAACCTAAAAACTCCTTCTACAGTGGGGATCAAAAGTTTGGGCACCCCAGGTAAAAATTTGTATTAATGTGCATAAAGAAGCCAAGGAAAGATGGAAAAATCTCCAAAAGGCATCAAATTACAGATTAGACATTCTTATAATATGTCAACAAAAGTTAGATTTTATTTCCATCATTTACACTTTCAAAATAACAGAAAACAAAAAAATGGCGTCTGCAAAAGTTTGGGCACCCTGCAGAGTTAATATCTTGTACTGCCCCCTTTGGCAAGTATCACAGCTTGTAAACGCTTTTTGTAGCCAGCCAAGAGTCTTTCAATTCCTGTTTGAGTAATCTTTGCCCATTCTTCCTTACAAAAGTCTTCCAGTTCTTTGAGATTTCTGGGCTGTCTTTCACGCACTGCTCTTTTAAGGTCTATCCATAGATTTTCAATTATGTTGAGGTCAGGAGATTGTGAAGGCCACGACAAAACCTTCAGTTTACGCCTCTTGATGTAATCCCTTGTGGATTTCGAGGTGTGTTTAGGATTATTATCCATTTGTAGAAGCCATCCTCTCTTTAACGTCAGCTTTTTCACAGATGGCATCAAATTTGCATCCCAAATTTGCTGAAATTTTATTGAATCAATTTTTCCTTCTACTCGTGAGATGTTCCCTGTGCCACTGGCTGCAATACAACCCCAAAGCATGATTGATCCACCCCCATGCTTAACAGTTGGACAGAGGTTCTTTTCATTAAATTCTGTTCCCCTTCTTCTCCAAACGTACCTTTGCTCATTCTGGCCAAAAAGTTCAATTTTAACATCTTCGGTCCACAGAACCTGTTTCCAAAATGCATCAGGCTTGTCTATATGTTCATTTGCAAAGTTCAAATGCTGATTTTTGTGGTGAGGATGTAGAAGAGGTTTTCTTCTGAGGACTCTTCCATGAAGACCATATTTGTACAAGTATCTCTTTATAGTGGAATTGTGTACCACAACTCCAGTGTCTGCCAGATCTTTCTGGAGGGATTGTGCAGTCAAACGTGGGTTTTGAATTGTTTTTCTCACAATCCTGCGAGCTTGTCACGATGCCGGCTGGCAGGTAGTGGATCCTCTGTGCCAGAGAGGGATTGGCGTGGACCGTGCTAGTGGACCGGTTCTAAGTCACTACTGGTTTTCACCAGAGCCCGCCGCAAAGCGGGATGGTCTTGCTGCGGCGGTAGTGACCAGGTCGTATCCACTAGCAACGGCTCACCTCTCAGGCTGCTGAAGATAGGCGCGGTACAAGGGAGTAGACAGAAGCAAGGTCGGACGTAGCAGAAGGTCGGGGCAGGCAGCAAGGATCGTAGTCAGGGGCAACGGCAGGAGGTCTGGAACACAGGCTAGGAACACACAAGGAAACGCTTTCACTGGCACAATGGCAACAAGATCCGGCAAGGAAGTGCAGGGGAAGTGAGGTGATATAGGGAAGTGCACAGGTGAAGACACTAATTGGAATCACTGCGCCAATCAGCGGCGCAGTGGCCCTTTAAATCGCAAAGACCCGGCGCGCGCGCGCCCTAGGGAGCGGGGCCGCGCGCGCCGGGACAGGACCGAGGGAGAGCGAGTCAGGTACGGGAGCCGGGGTGCGCATCGCGAGCGGGCGCTACCCGCATCGCGAATCGCATCCCGGCTGGAAGCGGAATCGCAGCGCCCCGGGTCAGTGGATCTGACCGGAGCGCTGCAGCGGGGAGAGTGTAGCGAGCGCTCCGGGGAGGAGCGGGGACCCGGAGCGCTCGGCGTAACAGTACCCCCCCCCTTGGGTCTCCCCCTCTTCTTAGAGCCTGAGAACCTGAGGAGCAGACTTTTGTCTAGGATGTTGTCCTCAGGTTCCCAGGATCTCTCTTCAGGACCACAACCCTCCCAGTCCACTAAAAAAAAAGTTTTCCCTCTGACCTTTTTAGAGGCTAAGATCTCTTTGACAGAGAAGATGTCCGAGGAGCCGGAAACAGGAGTGGGAGGAACAGATTTGGGAGAAAAACGGTTGAGGATGAGTGGTTTAAGAAGAGAGACGTGAAAGGCATTAGGGATACGAAGAGAAGGAGGAAGAAGAAGTTTGTAAGAGACAGGATTAATTTGACACAAAACTTTGAAAGGACCAAGATAGCGTGGTCCCAACTTGTAGCTAGGGACACGGAAGCGGACATATTTAGCGGAGAGCCATACCTTGTCTCCAGGGGAAAAAACGGGAGGAGCTCTTCTTTTCTTATCTGCGAACTTCTTCATGCGTGATGAAGCCTGTAAGAGAGAATTTTGGGTCTCTCTCCATATGATGGAAAGGTCACGAGAAATTTCATCCACAGCGGGTAGACCAGAGGGCAAGGGGGTAGGGAGGGGGGGAAGAGGGTGACGGCCGTACACCACGAAAAATGGGGATTTGGAGGAAGATTCAGAGACTCTGAAGTTATACGAGAATTCGGCCCATGGAAGGAGATCTGCCCAGTCATCCTGGCGGGAGGAAACAAAATGTCGCAAATAATCACCCAAGACCTGGTTAATTCTTTCTACTTGTCCATTGGACTGGGGATGATATGCAGAAGAAAAATTTAATTTAATCTTGAGTTGTTTACAGAGAGCCCTCCAGAATTTAGACACGAATTGGACACCTCTATCCGAGACGATCTGCGTAGGCAACCCGTGAAGACGAAAAATGTGTACAAAAAATTGTTTAGCCAACTGAGGCGCTGAAGGAAGACCAGGAAGAGGGATGAAATGTGCCATTTTGGAGAATCGATCAACGACCACCCAAATAACAGTGTTGCCACGGGAAGGGGGTAAATCAGTAATAAAATCCATACCAATCAGAGACCAAGGCTGTTCGGGGACAGGCAGGGGATGAAGAAAACCAGCGGGCTTCTGGCGAGGAGTCTTATCCCGGGCACAGATAGTGCAGGCTCGCACAAAGTCCACAACATCCGTCTCCAGAGTCGGCCACCAATAGAAGCGGGAGATGAGTTGCAGAGATTTCTTGATGCCCACATGACCTGCGAGATGGGAGGAGTGACCCCATTTGAGGATTCCGAGGCGTTGGCGTGGAGAAACAAAGGTCTTTCCTGGAGGAGTTTGCCTGATGAAGGCAGGAGAAGTGGAGATCAGGCAGTCAGGTGGAATGATGTGTTGCGGAGAGAGTTCAACTTCTGAGGCATCCGAGGAACGAGAGAGAGCATCGGCCCTAATGTTCTTATCGGCAGGACGAAAGTGAATCTCAAAATTAAACCGGGCAAAGAACAGAGACCACCGGGCCTGGCGAGGATTCAGCCGTTGGGCAGACTGGAGGTAGGAGAGGTTCTTGTGGTCGGTGTAAATAATAACTGGAAATCTTGATCCCTCCAGCAGATGCCTCCATTCCTCAAGTGCTAATTTAATGGCTAGAAGCTCTCGATCCCCGATGGAGTAGTTCCTCTCCGCCGGAGAGAAGGTCCTAGAAAAAAAACCACAAGTGACGGCATGCCCGGAAGAATTTTTCTGTAGAAGAACAGCTCCAGCTCCCACTGAGGAGGCATCAACCTCCAGTAGGAAGGGTTTGGAAGGGTCAGGTCTGGAGAGCACGGGAGCCGAAGAAAAGGCAGACTTGAGTCGTTTAAAGGCGTCTTCCGCTTGAGGAGGCCAGGACTTGGGATCGGCATTTTTTTTGGTTAAAGCCACGATAGGAGCCACAAGGGTAGAAAAATGTGGAATAAATTGCCTGTAATAATTGGCGAACCCCAAAAAGCGTTGGATAGCACGGAGTCCGGAGGGGCGTGGCCAATCTAAGACGGCAGAGAGTTTGTCTGGATCCATTTGTAGTCCCTGGCCAGAGACCAAATATCCTAGAAAAGGAAGAGATTGGCATTCAAACAGACATTTCTCAATTTTAGCATAGAGTTGATTGTCACGAAGTCTCTGAAGAACCATACGGACATGCTGGCGGTGTTCTTCTAGATTGGCCGAAAAAATTAGGATATCATCCAGATATACAACAACACAGGAGTATAACAGATCACGAAAAATTTCATTAACAAAGTCTTGGAAGACAGCACGGGCGTTGCACAGGCCAAAGGGCATGACCAGATACTCAAAGTGTCCATCTCTGGTGTTAAATGCTGTTTTCCACTCATCCCCCTCTCTGATGCGGATGAGGTTATAGGCGCCTCTTAAGTCCAATTTAGTAAAGATGTGGGCACCTTGGAGGCGATCAAAGAGTTCAGAGATGAGGGGTAGGGGGTAGCGGTTCTTAACCGTGATTTTATTAAGACCGCGGTAGTCAATGCAAGGACGTAGGGAGCCATCTTTTTTGGACACAAAGAAAAATCCGGCTCCGGCAGGAGAGGAGGATTTACGGATAAAGCCCTTTTTTAAATTTTCCTGGACGTATTCAGACATGGCAAGAGTCTCTGGGGCAGAGAGAGGATAAATTCTGCCCCGGGGTGGAGTAGTGCCCGGGAGGAGGTCGATAGGACAATCATAAGGCCTGTGAGGAGGTAGAGTCTCCGCTTGTTTTTTGCAGAAAACATCCGCGAAGTCCATATAGGCCTTAGGGAGACCGGTTACTGGAGGAACCACAGAGTCACGGCAAGGGTTACTGGGAACCGGTTTTAGACAGTCCTTGGAACAAGAGGGCCCCCAACTCTTGATCTCCCCAGTGGACCAATCCAGGGTTGGGGAATGAAGTTGAAGCCAGGGAAGTCCAAGGAGAATTTCCGAGGTGCAATTGGGGAGGACCAAAAGTTCAATCCTCTCGTGATGAGATCCGATGCTCATTAGAAGGGGCTCCGTGCGGAAACGTATGGTACAGTCCAATCTTTCATTGTTTACACAATTGATGTAAAGGGGTCTGGCGAGACTGGTCACTGGGATGTTGAACCTGTTGACGAGAGAGGCCAAAATAAAATTTCCTGCAGATCCAGAGTCCAAGAAGGCCACAGTAGAGAAGGAGAAGGCAGAGGCAGACATCCGCACAGGCACAGTAAGACGTGGAGAAGCAGAGTAGACATCAAGGATTGTCTCACCTTTGTGCGGAGTCAGCGTACGTCTTTCCAGGCGGGGAGGACGGATAGGACAATCCCTCAGGAAGTGTTCGGTACTAGCACAGTACAGGCAGAGGTTCTCCATGCGGCGTCGTGTCCTCTCTTGAGGTGTCAGGCGAGACCGGTCGACCTGCATAGCCTCCACGGCGGGAGGCACAGGAACAGATTGCAGGGGACCAGAGGAGAGAGGAGCCGAGGAGAAGAAACGCCTCGTGCGAACAGAGTCCATATCTTGGCGGAGCTCCTGACGCCTTTCGGAAAAACGCATGTCAATGCGAGTGGCTAGGTGAATAAGTTCATGAAGATTAGCAGGCATTTCTCGTGCGGCCAGAACATCTTTAATGTTGCTGGATAGGCCTTTTTTAAAGGTCGCGCAGAGGGCCTCATTGTTCCAGGATAATTCTGAAGCAAGAGTACGGAATTGTACGGCATACTCGCCAACGGAAGAATTACCCTGGACCAGGTTCAACAGGGCAGTCTCAGCAGAAGAGGCTCGGGCAGGTTCCTCAAAGACACTTCGGATTTCCGAGAAGAAGGAGTGTACGGAGGCAGTGACGGGGTCATTGCGGTCCCAGAGCGGTGTGGCCCAAGACAGGGCTTTTCCAGACAGAAGGCTGACTACGAAAGCCACCTTAGACCTTTCAGTGGGAAACAGGTCCGACATCATCTCCAGATGCAGGGAACATTGGGAAAGAAAGCCACGGCAAAACTTAGAGTCCCCATCAAATTTATCCGGCAAGGATAGGCGTAGACCAGGAGCGGCCACTCGCTGCGGAGGAGGTGCAGGAGCTGGCGGAGGAGATGACTGCTGAAGCTGTGGTAGTAACTGCTGTAGCATAACGGTCAGTTGAGACAGCTGTTGGCCTTGTTGCGCTATCTGTTGTGACTGCTGGGCGACCACCGTGGTGAGGTCAGCGACAACTGGCAGAGGAACTTCAGCGGGATCCATGGCCGGATCTACTGTCACGATGCCGGCTGGCAGGTAGTGGATCCTCTGTGCCAGAGAGGGATTGGCGTGGACCGTGCTAGTGGACCGGTTCTAAGTCACTACTGGTTTTCACCAGAGCCCGCCGCAAAGCGGGATGGTCTTGCTGCGGCGGTAGTGACCAGGTCGTATCCACTAGCAACGGCTCACCTCTCAGGCTGCTGAAGATAGGCGCGGTACAAGGGAGTAGACAGAAGCAAGGTCGGACGTAGCAGAAGGTCGGGGCAGGCAGCAAGGATCGTAGTCAGGGGCAACGGCAGGAGGTCTGGAACACAGGCTAGGAACACACAAGGAAACGCTTTCACTGGCACAATGGCAACAAGATCCGGCAAGGAAGTGCAGGGGAAGTGAGGTGATATAGGGAAGTGCACAGGTGAAGACACTAATTGGAATCACTGCGCCAATCAGCGGCGCAGTGGCCCTTTAAATCGCAAAGACCCGGCGCGCGCGCGCCCTAGGGAGCGGGGCCGCGCGCGCCGGGACAGGACCGAGGGAGAGCGAGTCAGGTACGGGAGCCGGGGTGCGCATCGCGAGCGGGCGCTACCCGCATCGCGAATCGCATCCCGGCTGGAAGCGGAATCGCAGCGCCCCGGGTCAGTGGATCTGACCGGAGCGCTGCAGCGGGGAGAGTGTAGCGAGCGCTCCGGGGAGGAGCGGGGACCCGGAGCGCTCGGCGTAACAGAGCTGTTCTGTCTGATATTTTCTTGGTCTTCCAGATCTTGCTTTAATTTCCACTGTTCCTGATGACTGCCATTTCTAAATTACATTACGAACAGAGGATATTGACATCTGAAAACGTTTTGCTATCTTCTTATAGCCTTCTCCAGCTTTGTGAGCGTCAACTATTTTCAGATTTCTGGACAACTGCTTAGAAGAACCCATGGTGCTGATTGTTGGGGCAAGGTCAGATGAGCCTGGGCATTTAAAACCTTTGAGATTGACATCACCTGGTCTTCCCAGATGATGATTGAGAACAATCCATGACACTGGCAGGTCTCAGCTTTGCAAAGGGGGCAGTGCATGCTATAAATTCTGCAGGGTGCCTAAAGTTTTGCAGACACCATTTTTTTGTTTTCTGTTATTTTGAAAGTGTAAATAATGGAAATAAAATCTAACTTTTGTTGACATATTATAAGAATGTCTAATCTGTAATTTGATGCTTTTTGGAGATTTTTCCATCTTTCCTTGGCTTCTTTATGCACATTAATACAAATTTTTACGTGGGGTGCCCAAACTTTTGATCCCCACTGTACTTGTCATATGATGGTGATAAACACCCTGGGGCTTCAGAAGGAGACTTAGATGGTTGTATGTACCGTATTACAAAAGAACCCTTGGCTCTACGCCACAGGCTGTTGACATTGTGCAGATACATAACCAGCTTTGTGTTTTCATGTAGGAAACTATTTCAAAAGCTATTATTTCATTTGTTATGGTTTGTCCCGTGCTCTGACGCTTCAGAATACTCCTTTGTGTTCCCTAAGACTTTGCTTCTCTGCCAAAACGAGGATCCGAGCCATTCACATGTGGCACTATCTCCAGGATCTGCTCGACTGTCTGCTACTTGTCTGGAGCTGTACTTGTAAGGCTCAGGTTATAAGATTGGGGTCCTGCATTATCCTATTTCTTGCAATGACCACAGCTCCTGAGCTTCTATATTTATGCTTGTTTCCCTGCAGTGCCCCTGCAGGTAAAACAAGGTATAACAGTGTGGTAGAGGGTGTGATGAGGGCAGATGTTGTTATCCGAGAGGCAGATGGCATTAACCTATTGTATTCGTGACGCCGGGGCGTGGTTTAGCCTATAACCACCCGAAGGTATACCGCTGGATCCTGGGCTAGGCACAGGGGCAATAAAGACTCCGATGGCAAGTTACATACAACGGTAGCTTTACTGAGGGTAGACAGATGGTAAAGTCTATACAGTTCAGCCAGGGCCCAAGGAGGTGACCAGTGACGCAGAGACAGTGCTCTCTGCTGACATCTCTGTCCATTTTAAGAACTGTCCAGAGTAAGAGAAAATCCCCATAGCAAACATATGCTGCTCTGGACAGTTGCTAAAAAAAAACTGTAAAAACATATTTACAATGGAGAAACAAGTGCAGGGGGCCTTGGGGACACTGAAGGAGTCTGCCTGACAGGACAGCAGGAGCACAGGGTAACACCTCCTGTACTGGGCCACCACAACAGCTTATCCCAACAAGTGTTTCCAACTGTTTTCGAGGGGCTGATGGCTGACTGCAACCCTAAGGGTCTATTCACACGGCAGAATTTCTGCTTGCGGAATTTCACCTCAAATTAAAGCCCATAGACTTCTATTGGATTCCGCACTCCCATTCACTCTGCTGAATTTCTGCTTGCATCATGGATGATGGAGACCACCAGTGGAAGCCATTTTCAGGTCTCTGCAGAGATTATCATTTGGGCTCAGGCTCTGTCTGGGACACTCAGGGACATTCACAGAATTGTCCCTAAGTTGCTTGGCCGTGTGCTTAGGGTCACTCTTGTATTGGAAGGTGAACCATCAGCCCAGTCTGAGGTCTAAAGCACCACCATTCTTCACTGTGAGGATGGTATTTGGTAGGCGAGGAGCAGAGCTCTATCCAGACATGACACTTAAATGACGTTTTAATCTTAGTTTCATCAGACCAAAAAATCCCATTTTACACAGTCTGAGAGTCCTTTAGGTACTTTTTTTTGCAAATCTAAGGTGGCTTTTATGTGACTTTTATTGAGAAGAGGCTTCTTTCTGGCCACTCTGCATAACGCTCATATTGGAGGAGAGCTTGTGATGGTTCTGGACCTTCCGGGAGTTTTTCCTGTCTGCTCACAGGATCTTTGGAGCTCAGCCAGAGGGACCATTGTGTTCTTGGTCATCTCTCTTACTAAAACCCCTCTCCCCTGCCCAATTCTTTAGTTTGGTGGGGCGATCTGCTCTAGAAAGAGCTCTGGTTGTTTCCCTTTATATTGTATATCAGCTTGATGTGACCCTCCACCACACCAAAGTGATATACTCACCAAATTGGGTGACGGTACTAGATCCCAAAGTGCATGGGGTCGTGGCTCACAATTGGCTGATGTGATTGTGGTACAGGTAGGTTTAGTTTTGGCTGCCGCACTTCAACCGGGTCTGGACTATTGTGTAAGAGCCAGTAGAGAACCGGAGATAATAGAAAAAGGAGAAAAACGGTCTAGGAGGCGCTGCTCACAAAAAGTAACAAATGGAGAGACTCAGGCCAGCACAGGACAATAACAATTTCTTTGGCAAAGCGGACAGCGCGTTTCGGCACACAAGGAGTGCCTTCCTCAGGTCCAAACATACAATGCACTCCTCCTGGGTAGTAGGATGTTGGGGATCCTGTGAGTAGCAGTGCTGGTGTAGGTCAGACCAACGCCAACACTGCTACTCACAGGATCCCCAACAGCACCCTTGCATCCTACCTAGGAGGAGTGCATTGTACATTTGGACCTGAGGAAGGCACTCTTTGTATGCCGAAACACGTTGTGTGCTTTGCCAAATAAATAATTATTGTCCTGTGCTGGCCTCAGTCTCTCCATCTGCTGGTTGTTTCAATGCAGTAGTATTTTTATTTTTTTTGACCCTATTTGTCTCCACAAAATCCTATTTCCGATGCTCTACAGGCCATTCTTTCCACCTCATGGCTTGGTTTGTGCGCTGATATACATTGTCAGCTGTGAGACCTTATATAGACAGGGCTGTGTCTTCCTAAATCCTGTCCAATCAGCTGAATTTACCCCGGATGACTCCAACCAAGGTGGAGAAAGATCTCAAAGGTGATCAAGAGAAATGGGAGGAGCCAGAGCTAAATTTCAAGTATCCAAATGTAAAATGTAAGTTTTTCCTATTTAAAAAAATTTGCAAAAATTCCCAAAATTCTATTTCTACATTGTTATGGGGTACTGAGTGCAGAATGATGGGAAAACTTTTTTTATTTTATCACTAGACCGCAACGTGTGAAAAAAAATGTCTGAAGACTTTCTAAATGTATATCTTGCATTACCATCGAGTACAGAACATTATAACATGTCATGGTTACCTAGATTTTGCGGAAGTTGTAGAAAATCTTTGTAGCCGTCACACGTGGATTTATGCTTGAACTCGTCCATACAGTCTTTGTCCAGTTGTGTGGAACGGGCTGAGGAAAGAAGGAGAAAGAGTAGGAACTATTAGTGCTGTCTACTAGATAATTTACTTATAGGTCACCAACAGGTAACCCAACAAAAACCCTTTTCTTCCCATACAACTAAATATATGTATTTATTAAAAGTGCAATCTTTATTTTATTTGAATTCGCACACTAAATTAGTTTAAAATATCCAGGTGCCACTAGGTCCTATATATAAAGGACAACCTGACTAGCCGGTCTATAGAGTATATTCAATGCGTTTTCCAATGCAGGGTGCCTGCAGAAACACCCCTACTTTTGTAAGATGTAAGACAATGGCACCTGATCTAAAAACATTTTACATGGCCCCCTCGACATGTTTCACTACCGAAGTAGCTTTATCAAGAGGCAAGCGGGCAGTGCCCGCTTGCCTCTTGATGAAGCTATTTTGGTAGTGAAACATGTTGAGGGGGGCCATGTAAAAAGTTTTTAGTGTGTCACCCTTACTACTGGGGTGACACACTGTAACAAACCTCCTCCTCATGTAATCTCCTTACTACTGAGGTGACACACTGTAACAAATCTCCTCCTCATGTAATCTCCTTACTACTGGGGTGACACACTGTAACAAACCTCCTCCCCATGTAATCTCCTTACTACTGGGGTGACACACTGTAACAAAACCCTCCACATGTAATCACCTTACTACTGGGGTGACACACTGTAACAAAACCCTCCTCATGTAATTTCCTTACTACTGGGGTGACACACTGTAACAACCCTCCTTCTCATGTAATCTCCTTACTACTGGGGTGACACACTGTAACAAACCTCCTCCTCATGTAATCACCTTACTACGGGGGTGACACACTGTAACAAACCTCCTCCTCATGTAATTACCTTACTACTGGGGTGACACACTGTAACAAACCTCCTCCTTATGGAAACCTCCTCCTTACTACAGGGGTGACACACTGTAACAAACCTCCTCCTTATGTAATCACCTTACTACTGGGGTGACACACTGTAACAAACCTGCTCCTCATGTAATCTCCTTACTACTGGGGTGACACACTGTAACAAACCTCCTCCTCATGTAATCTCCTTACTACTGGGGTGACACACTGTAACAAACCTCCTCCTCATGTAATCTTCTTACTACTGGGGTGACACATTGTAACATACCTCCTCCTCATGTAACCTCCTTACTAATGGGGTGACACACTGTAACAAACCTCCTCCTCATGTAATCTCCTCACTACTGGGGTGACACACTGTAACAAACCCCTCCTCATGTAATCTCCTTACTACTGGGGTGACACAATGTAATTAACCTCCTCCTCATGTAATCTCCTTACTACTGGGGTGACACACTGTAACAAACCTCCTCCTCATGTAATCTCCTCACTACTGGGGTGACACACTGTATTAAACCCTCTCCCTATGTAATATCCCTACTACTGGGGTGACACACTGTAACAAACCTCCTCCTCATGTAATCTCCTTACTACTGGGGTGACACACTGTAACAACCCTCCTCCTCATGTAATCTCCTTACTACTGGGGTGACACACTGTAACAAACCTCCTCCTCATGTTATCTCATTACTACTGGGGTGACACACTGTAACAAACCTCCTCCTTATGTGATCTCCTTATTACTGGGGTGACACACTGTAACAAACCTCCTCCTTATGTAATCACCTTACTACTGGGGTGACACACTGTAACAAACCTCCTCCTCATGTAATCTCCTTACTACTGGGGTGACACACTGTAACAAACCTCCTCCTCATGTAATCTCCTTACTACTGGGGTGACACACTGTAACAAACCTCCTCCTCATGTAATCTCCTTACTACTGGGGTGACACATTGTAACATACCTCCTCCTCATGTAACCTCCTTACTAATGGGGTGACACACTGTAACAAACCTCCTCCTCATGTAATCTCCTCACTACTGGGGTGACACACTGTAACAAACCCCCTCCTCATGTAATCTCCTTACTACTGGGGTGACACAATGTAATTAACCTCCTCCTCATGTAATCTCCTTACTACTGGGGTGACACACTGTAACAAACCTCCTCCTCATGTAATCTCCTCACTACTGGGGTGACACACTGTATTAAACCCTCTCCCTATGTAATATCCCTACTACTGGGGTGACACACTGTAACAAACCTCCTCCTCATGTAATCTCTTTACTACTGGGGTGACACACTGTAACAAACCTCCTCCTCATGTAATCTCCTTACTACTGGGGTGACACACTGTAACAACCCTCCTCCTCATGTAATCTCCTTACTACTGGTGTGACACACTGTAACAAACCTCCTCCTCATGTTATCTCATTACTACTGGGGTGACACACTGTAACAAACCTCCTCCTCATGTGATCTCCTTATTACTGGGGTGACACACTGTAACAAACCTCCTCCTCATGTAATTACCTTTCTACTGGGGTGACACACTGTAACAAACCTCCTCCTCATGTAATTCCTTACTACTGGGGTGACACACTGTAACAGACCTCATCCTTATGTAATCTCATTACTACTGGGGTGACACACTGTAACAAACCTCCTCCTCATGTAATCTCATTACTACTGGGGTGACACACTGTAACAAACCTCCTTCTCATGTAATCTCCTTACTACTGGGGTGACACACTGTAACAAACCTCCTTATGTAATCACCTTACTACTGGGGTGACACACTGTAAAAACCTCCTGCTCATGTAATCTCCTTACTACTAGGGTGACACACTGTAACAAACCTCATCCTCATGTAATTTGCTTACTACTGGGGTGAAACACTGTAGCAAAACCCATCCTCATGTAACCTCCTTACTACTGGGGTGACACACTGTAACAAACCCTCTCCCTATGTAATTACCTTACTACTGGGGTGACACACTGTAACAAACCCTCTCCCTAAGTAATTACCTTACTACTGGGGTGACACACATCACAGAGGGTTATGATGGTGGTGTTGCTGTCTGAGCTGGTTGAGTGGTTGGTTTAGATAGTGGCTGTCTAACTTTCTTGTGGCGGGCAGAGCAGCGCCCCATATCAAGAGGGCGCTCTGGGCAGCTGTCTATTTTGCCTATAGGCAGAGCCTGCCCTGGGGGTTCCTGTTACAGATTATACACTGGGGCCCAGAAGCTTACACACATGATTTCATGGTTAAAACCAGGGCTCAAGTCCTGGAGGAACTCATGGGAATGGAGTTCCTGCACTTTTTCCACAGCAGGAACGCAGTTCCCATTAGTAGGAGTCCTGCAGGACACGCCCTTAAAGGGGTACTCCGCACCTGGACATCTTATCCCCTATCCAAAGTATAGGTGATAAGATGTCTGATCACGGGGGTCCCGCTGCTGGGGACCCTTGCTATCTCGGCTGCGGCACCCCAGACATCCGGTGGACGGAGCGAGCTTCGCTCCGTGCCCGATGACTGGTGATACGGGGCGGAGGCTCGTGACGTCCCAGTAATGCCCCCTCAATATAAGTCTATGGGAGGGGGCGTGACGGCTATCACGCCCCCTCCCATAGACTTGCATTAAGGGGCTGTGACATCACGAGCCTCCGGCGCAGCACCCAATGCTCTAAACGAACGCTGGGTGCAGCAGGGAGAACATGGACGTCTTCAGCAATGGCACCCCCGGGATCAGACATCTTATCTCCTATCCTTTGGATAGGGTATAAGATGTCTAGTACCCCATTAAGTGGAAATCTTGGGTTAGTTCCCACACTTTTTTCCCAGGACTTGACCCCTGGTTAAAAACTATTTTGTAATAGAAATCAGCTCTCTATACACTGATGTTTTTGGGGTGGGCTTCTGCTTTTACACAGAAGCCAATCAGAATAAGCAGAGCTGCAGTGTAAAGCATAAAACAAGAACAAGATAACAGTCTGTTGAGACAATAGGGGAATTTCAGAGTTCCTTAGACTCAAATATCCAATGTAGTGAAGGGGAAATTCTCAGTGAATACAAGGGGTGACATATATAAGATTGAGGTATCTGCTTCTATGCACTTACAGTAGAGGAGGAGCCTGGAGGTGGTGTCATCTGTCTCTTTCAGGATAACGCACTTGGGACAGTGACAGGAGAAGAGCTCAGTCAGTCTATCCGGGTGGCCTGCAGACATTAAACAGTTAATTCCTCGCTATTAGTTATTTATACAGCTTAACTTTTAAAGCACAACTAATATCTGGGTAAATACTATAGAACCGGCCCTGCACTCACCTAAGGAAAGGTCATGTTAGGTATTCGACACTACATTAGGCACGAATTAGTGACATATGTTCACACTGTGAAAAAAATATGGAGCGAATTCTTCTTATCATTATGGGAAAAAACGACCAAAAATATGCGCCTAAAAATAAACACACAAAGGGATGGTCCATTTTCACAACTAAATACACCAGGGGCCTAAAGGAAAGCTTCACATTTACATTTTATTTTTTATTCCAGTGCATATACCATAAAAAATGAATCAGGTTTACGAACACAAATTGAAACGCTCCTATTGTTTTTTTCTATATAGGCCCTGTACAGATCTATACGTTTCCATGGAAACAGACTACAATCAACCTCTGTGTAGTCTGATCCTGCAATTATACATGGTTTTATGTGTCCGCTTATTCTTACTGACATGGTTAGCAGGATGTAGGAGACAGGTGGATGACGCTTTGACTATTGGACTGGGACCCCTGGACGTTAAAGGGGTACTCTGTTTAAAACATCTTATCCCCTATCCAAAGGATAGGGCATAAGATGTTAGATTGCAGGGGTTCCGCTGGGGACCCCCGGAATGTCCAGGCCAGCAGCCGCAGCATTCGGATCACGGAAGGTTGCAGCTTCCGCATTGGTGATGTCACGCCACGCCTCCTTCCATTCATGTCTATGGGAGGGCGTGACGGCTGGTATATAGCCGTCACACCTCCTCCTATAGATGTGAATGAAGGGGGCGTGGCGGCTGGCATCGCCAATCATAGGTCACGGAGTGGAGTTCGCTCCGCGCACTGAATGACAGGACTGCTTGCCGGAGATTACAGGGGTCCCCAGCGGCAGGACCCAGAAATCTTAGCCCCTATTCTTTGGATAGGGGATAAGATGTTTCCAGTGGAGTACCCCTTTAAAGGGGTACTCCACTGCCCCAGCGTTTGGAACATTTTGTTCTGAACGCTTGGAGCAGGCAGCGGGGGTTGTGACGTTGCAGCCACGACCCTCGTGATGTCACGTCACGCCCCCTCAATGCAAGTCTATGGGAGGGGGCGTGGCGGCCGCCACGCCCCCTCCCATAGACTTGCATTGAAGGGGCGTGGTGTGACGTCACGACCTCCCTTTAAATGAACACTGGGTGCTGCTCAGATCGCGGGGTCCCAGCGGCAGGATCCCAGCAATCAGACATCTTATCCCCTATCCTTTGGATAGGGATAAGATGTCTAGGAGCGGAGTACCCCCCCCCCCCCCTTTAAGGCTAAGGAATGTCCGCACGGAAAAACTCTGTGCGGACATTCCGGAGACTGCGATAGACGGCTATGCGCTCTGTGCAGAGTCCGCCAGAAAGAATGGACAGGTTCATTCTTTCTGCGGACACGTAAATCGGAATTTCTGTGGCAGAAACATCTGGCACGGAATTTCTGCCCTGTGCACAGCGCAGCAGAATCCCGTTGAATTCAACGGGACACTGCTGCAGCGGAATTTCCGCGCAGAATTACAATGTGGATTTCCACACGGAAATTCCGTGGTGTGAACATAGCCTTACAGAGAGCTTGCAGAAAGGGAACGGGGAACTGCATGTCCAGATGGTGCTGCAGGATGAGGGCGCAAAAAGAAGGATAAATAGGATCAGGGTATGTGGACAAGTGCGCAAAAAGGATAAATGGGATGATTTACATCATTCCACATTACGCACAGCACTAATCTTTTTCCCCCCTTCATATTGGAATATTATTATCAGCATTGTTTTTGCTGCAGTTGAGTGGTGCCCCCCCCCTTTTTCAGCTTTTTAAGGTTATATATATATATATATATATATATATATATATATATTTTATGCTGCTATCCTTATTTATTTATTATTTATATATATATATATATATATTATTTTTATTTTTTATGCTGCTATCCTTATTTATTATTTTTTATATATATATTTTTTTCTTTGCATCATTTGTACATTTATCTTCCCATAACCACCCACAAGGGCCCTGTGGGTGAACTGTAAATATGCATTTGACTACTTCTTTTATTTAATACAATAAATTAATTGATTTTTAACTCATCTTTATCCATATATTTTTTTAGACCTTGAGCTCCAAAATCCTTTTTTCGTATTTCTATATATGACAAGGGTTCCCATTTCTGTTCGGGCCTCGGTCACCGATTCCGTTCAGCAGCAGCAAATAAAGACGGCTGGGCCGGTGCACGCCGGGTACCAACGGATCCCGAAACACAGCCTAATGACTTTCATGGGTTTTGTTGGGTTTCCATTATGGTGCTTATTCATTTGATCGGTCTTTTTTTTTTGCCCGGTTGTTTGGACAGATTCTGCGACAGAGGCCCATGACTAGAATTACTCCTGTGTACACAAAATGTTATAAGGACAATACCTCCCGCCACTGAATTACTGTCTATCACATCCTGATCTCTCACCCTCTGTTCTCAGCTCCGTGCTGTCATCAGTCAGCAGGTAGATCCACTTGCGGGGAACACACGACCCGTCTTTACTAGAAATAAGATGAGAGACCCTTGAGTAGGTGGATGGAAAGTAAACACCATAATAGTAATAAAGTGGTGAAATGTACAATACTAAACCTGTGTAACTGTAAAGAGAGCCCACGGACCGGACAGAATGGGAGGGGAGGGGGCACATGACAGGGGTGGGATGAGAAGCACAAGCGGTGAACGAAAGGTAAGTAAGGGGGAGGAGCAAGAAAGGGTTAAAAGGAGAGGACAGGAAGAGGAGGAGCAGTCACACAGGAGAAGCGAGGTTGTACCGCCCGCCCTCCCGCCCTTATTTAGGGGGGTTGGGGGGTGGCTGGGAAGGTGTAGGTGATAAGGGAGTTGTCGCAGTGGCAGGAATGGAAAGGGGGGACTTGGAGGCATTTCTGGGAAAGTGGTGGCAGCGGCCCGGTTATACCGACCCCTGGTGGAGCTGGGATGGGACCCAGCTGGTCATGGCAGTATATTCTCCGAAGGTGGGGCCCTTGGGTCAGGGGGAGAGGCGACTAAGGGCACAGTAGGAGAAGGATTGGAGTCGGTTGCCTTCAGGTCCCCCCTTATTCTGGGGCAGTTTAATAGCTCAGGGTTTTAAGCAGGCTTGCACTTTTATAATGGTTTGCACTTTTATATCAGTTATGAAGGGGTTAATGTTGTCAACCCCAAAATGTTATCAATGCGAATATTTATGGAAAAATGTTAATAAAATTAGGTCCGCCGTGGCCGTTTCTACCACAAAGCAGGAGTCTGTGTCTTGTTGTGAAGAGGGAAGGGTGGTGGTATTCGGCCAGCGGATCTGGACGATCCCCTAGTCATGGATGAGGTAAAATCTCTATTTCATTACAGTGATCCCTCAACATACAATAGTCTTTTCTGGATCATTGTAACTTGAAACCAGACTCAACATACAATGCTATGGAATCTGCGAAACGTGTCAATAGCTGGAAGAACCGACCAATCAGAATGGGCATTTCCCTGGTAAAACACCTGTATTACTGAAGTGTATGCACTGACTGGTGTCTCGTAGCGCCCCCTACAGTACAGGGAGGTATTACATGTTCTGTACTCTTTACCTGTATTACTGAAGTGTATGCACTGACTGGTGTCTGGTAGCACCCCCTACAGTACAGGGAGGTATTACATGTTCTGTACACTTTACCTGTATTACTGAAGTGTATGCACTGACTGGTGTCTGGTAGCGCCCCCTACAGTACAGGGAGGTATTACATATTCTGTACTCTTTACCTGTATTACTGAAGTGCATGCACTGACTGGTGTCTGGTAGCGCCCCCTACAGTACAGGGAGGTATTACATGTTCTGTACTCTTTACCTGTATTACTGAAGTGTATGCACTGACTGGTGTCTGGTAGCGCCCCCTACAGTACAGGGAGGTATTACATGTTCTGTACTCTTTACCTGTATTACTGAAGTGTATACACTGACTGGTGTCTGGTAGCTCCCCCTACAGTACAGGGAGGTATTACATGTTCTGTACTCTTTACCTGTATTACTGAAGTGTATGCACTGACTGGTGTCTGGTAGCGCCCCCTACAGTACAGGGAGGTATTACATGTTCTGTACTCTTTACCTGTGCCAGGGTTAGCTGCTCTTTTGGACACCAGGTGAGGGTCCATTTTACTATTTTTAATACATTGCGTGTTCTGTACAGGACCCTGAAGAAGCTTCTGTCCTCTACATAGACTATTTCAGTGTTTCCCAAAGAGGGGGCCTCCAGCTGTTGCAAAACTACAACTCCCAGCATGCCCGGACAGCCGAAGGCTGTCCGGGCATGCTGGGAGTTGTAGTTTTGCAACAGCTAGTGGCACTCTCTTTGGGAAACACTGAAATAGTCAGCGATTACAGCTCCCAGCAGATCTTTCTTACTTTTATATATAAGGATTTGCTTTATCTATATTAGTTATCTACTTATTTTTCTTTAATCCTCACTTTTTCCTATTTTTTGGATGACATTTTGGGGCTTCAGAACCAATTACCAGGTTTCCATAGAGTTATGGTCTCAACATACAATGGTTTCAGCATACAATGGTCGTCCTGGAACCAATTAATATTGTAACTTGAGGGACTACTGTATATACTTGCTAAAATGGCCACTAACTTACTCCCCCTCCCATCGTGTTTAAAACAATGTGTATAAGATGGCGCCTCCAGAGAGTGCTGCACCTAAGATGATAAGACCCCCACGCTGGATGAGGAACACCTACAGATGGAAGAAACCAATCACAAGGACAATTATTCATGATGTATGGCTTTTACACACGGCACATTGTTACAGACGATAAAAACCCTTGTAACTGTTTTAAATACAGGAAGTATCATTTGCTGAACTTTGTGTCAGAGTGATTTTCTACTTGTGCATGCACTGAAGGGGGAAGGGGGAAGATACTTATCCGATCCATTTCAAAACCACTAAAGATAGTGTTCACCTCTTGGTAGGTCCATGGAAAGAAATGTCCAATCAGCCATTGTTACCCCAGACGGGGCTGTGACAACCCCACAATCTTAGTATGTAGTATTCCCCAGGAGGGAACTCTGGGGGTCCATGGAAAAAACACTGACCACATTAATTAAAGGGGTACTCTGGTGGAAAAAAAATTATTTAAATCAACTGGTGCCAGAAAGTTACACAGATTTGTAAATTACTTCTATTAAAAAAAAAATTACCCTTCCAGTACTTTTAATTAGCTGTATGCTACAGAGGAAATTATTTTCTTTTTGAATTTCTTTTCTGTCTTGTCCACAGTGCTCTCTGCTGACACCTCTGTACGTATCAGGAAATGTCCAGAGTTGCATAGGTTTGCTATGAGGATTTTCTCTTGCTCTGGACAGTTCCTGATACGGGCATCAGGTGTCAGCGGAGAGCACTGTGGACAAGACAAGAAAGAAATTCAAAAAGAAAAGAATTTCCTCTGTAGCATACAGCTGCTAAAAAGTACTGGAAGGGTAAAGATTTTTTTAATAGAAGTCATTTACAAATTTGTTTAAAGGGGTTATCCAGGAAAAAACTTTTTTTTATATATCACCTGGCTCCAGAAAGTTTAACAGATTTGTAAATTACTTCTATTAAAAAATCTTATTCCTTTCAGTACTTATGAGCTGCTGAAGTTGAGTTGTTCTTTTCTGTCTAAGTGCTCTCTGATGACACGTGTCTCGGGAACCGCCCAGTTTAGAAGCAAATCCCCTCTGTGCTGTTCCCGAGACAAGCAGAGATGTCAGCAGAGAGCACTGTTGCCAGACAGAAAAGAACAACTCAACTTCAGCAGCTGATAATTATTGAAAGGATTAAACAATTTTAATAGAAGTACTTTACAAATCTGTTTAACTTTCTGGAGCCAGTTGATATATATATATATATATATATATATATATATATATATATATATATATATATAAAAAGTTTTTCCCTGGAATACCCCTTTAACTTTCTTAAAAAAAAAAAAAAATGTTTTCCACCGGAGTACCCCTTTAAACCCCTTAAAGGGGTACTCCTGCACCTAAATCCACAGGATAAGAAATAAGTGTCTGATTGTGCGGAGTGATTGTGGCTTGTCAGAACGCGCTTTATGCATTGTGCATGGGAGCACCGGACATTCACTTTTATCCTTTATTTTGTTTTTGTATCTTTGGTATATTTTTTTGTTATGTTCTTGGTTCCCATGGACTTTTCTATTTGTCTACCATATCAGTGCTGTTTGATAACTTTGTGGTATTTTTATTAGGGATGTAAATAATATATATATATATATATATATATATATATATATATATATATATTTAAATTACAATAATACATTCTGTATATTTAAATAAACAATTTTCTGACCCCTATATCTTTTTTTTTTATTTTCTATCTACAAAGCTGAAATTATTTTAAAAATGGAAAAAAAGAGGGGTGATTTGATTTAGATTTTTAAACATTTTTAAATACATTTTTGATATTTGTTTTTACACAATCCTCCTAGGGGACTTATATAAGCAATCATTCGATTGCTTATTCAATTCAGTTTGCTACTTTTTAAATGCTGTTGACAGCGGCATTATATAACCACATGCCTACTATAGTACATACTTGTATTCTCTATAGCAGTGTTTCCCAACCAGTGTGCCTCCAGCTGTTGCAAAACTACAACTCCCAGGATGCCCGGACAGCCTTCGGCTGTCCAGGCATGCTGGGAGTTGTAGTTTTGCAACAGCTGGAGGCACCCCTGGTTGGGAAACACTGACCTATACTATATACTACAATATAGTGACAGTCCAACATGCTGGAAGTTGTGGTTTTGCAACAGCTGGAGGCACCCCTGGTTGGAAAACACTGACCTATACTATATACTACTGTATAGTCCAACATGCTGGGAGTTGTAGTTTTTGTTTGGGGCAGCTGCTGAGCCACAGGCTGTATCAGGGCATGCTGGGAGTTGTAGTTAGTAACTAACTGCAACTCCCAGATTTAATTAAAAAAAGCAATCAAAAAGTCCCATCGAAACAAAAATGGTCCTGTTAAAAACTACAGATCGGGGCACAAAAAAATGAGCCCTCATACATCCCCGTATAAGGAGAAATAAAAAAGTTATAGGGGTCAGAATAGGACAAAATTTTCCCCGCATATGTGTATCCTGTGATAAGATAAGATGTCTGACCACGGGGGTCCCGCCGCTGGGGACACTCGCAATCTTGCATTCGGCACCCACCTCTTTGAGCTTCACGCCGCGCTGCCAGCTCACAAACTACCGGGTGCCGACCACGGGGCCGAAGTATCGTGACGTCACAACTCCGCCCCCGTTATGCAAGTCTATGGGAGGGGGCGTGACGGGAGTCGTGACGTCACAATACTCTGGCCCCGTGGTCGGCACCCGGCAGTTTGTGAGCTGACAGCGCGGCGTGCAGCTCAAAGAGGTGGGTGCCAAATGCAAGATTGCGGGGGTCCCCAGTGGCGGGACCCCCGCAGTCAGACATCTTATCCCCTCTCCTTTGGAAAGGGGATAAGATGTCTTAGAGCCGGAGTACCCCTTTAATTATGCAAATTAGCATGGCCGGTATTTTTTTGCAAGAAACATGGCAACCCTAAGTGGAGGCCCTGGGACTATTGACCCATTGAATCCTTCTGATTCTTTCTTTTAAAGGGGTACTCCACTGGAAAAAAAAAAACATTCTTAAATCAACTTGTGCCAGAAAGTTAAACAGATGTGTAAATGACTTCTATTAAAAAAATCTTAATCCTTCCAGTACTTATCAGCTGCTGTTATGATCCACAGAAAGTTCTTTTCTTTTTGAATTTCCTTTTCTGCCTGACCACAGTGCTCTCTGCTGACACCTCTGTCCATTTCAGGAACTGTCCAGAGTAGAAGCAAATCCCCCCCATAGAAAACCTATCCTCCTCTGGACAGTTCCTAAAATGGACAGAGGTGTCAGCAAAGAGCACTGTGGTCAGACAGAAAAGAAATTCAAAAAGAAAATAACTTCTTGTGGAGCATATAGCAGCTGATAAGTACTGGAAGGATTAAGATGTTTTAATAGAAGTCATTTACAAATCTGTTTAACTTTCTGGCACCAGTTAATTGTAAAAGAAAATGTTTTTCCAGTGGAGTATCCCTTTAAAAGGAATTCTAAACTGGGTTTGGTAGACAGAACAGTGAGAAGGTGACAGACCGAGTCAGGGAGGACGGGGACACAAATAGAGGACAGTGACAGGCGGATAGAGACATACAGGTAATCTCACACTCTGATGGACGCTCTGAACTCCAGCTTCTCCTTCTCTGTACCTTCCCGGACATTGAACTGTCCATTATCCATCACCCTGAAGATGTCCAGCGCTCTTGTTCCAGGTTCTGCTGCCGCTGCCAGGAAATGCCAGCTCCCCATGTACTGCGAAGGGAACTGCCAGGAATTTAATGCCAGGATAAGAATATACAATTTTATAAAATAACAATTCTAGAGCACCTACTAGAGATGAGCGAACTTACAGTAAATTTGATTCGGCACAAACTTCTCGGCTCGGCAGTTGATGACTTATCCTGCGTAAATTAGTTCAGCTTTCCGGTGCTCCTGTGGGCTGGAAAAGGTGGATACAGTCCTTGGAGACTCTTTCCTAGGACTGTATCCAACTTTTCCAGCCCACCGGAGTACAGTGGTCCCTCAAGTTACAATATTAATTGGTTCTGGGGCGACCATTGTATGTTGAAACCATTGTAGGTTGAGACCAGAACTCTATGGAAACCTTGTAATTGGTTGTAAGTAGATAACTAATATAGATAAAGCAAATCCTTACATATAAAAGTAATAAAGATCTGCTGGGAGCTGTAAATCACTGTCTATGTCAGTGTTTCCCAAGCAGGGAGCCTCCAGCTGTTGCAAAACTACAACTCCCAGCATGCCCGGACAGCCTTTGGCTGTCCGGGCATGCTGGGAGTTGTAGTTTTGCAACAGCTGGGGGCACCCTGTTTGGGAAACACTGGTCTATGTAGAGGACAGGAGCTTCTTTGGGGTCCTGTACAGTACAGGCAATGTCCTAAAAAAGTAATGGAGTCGCCCTCACCTGGTGTCCAAAGGAGCAGCTAACCCTGGTACAGGTAAAGAGAACAGAACATGTAATACCTCCCTGTACTGTAGGGGGCATTATCAGACATCAGTCAGTGCATACGCTTCAGTAATACAGGGGTTTTACCAGTGAATGCCCATTCTGATTGGTCAGATCTTCCGGCCATTGACACGTTTCACAGATCTGGACTGTCCGTAGCATTGTATGTTGAGTCTGGTTTCAACTTACGATGGTCCAGAACAGACCATTGTATGTTGAAACTATTGTATGTTGAGGCCATTGTAAGTTGAGGGATCACTGTACCTGAAAGCTGAACTAATTTATGCAGGATAAGTCATCAACTGCGGTGCCGAGAAGTTCGTGACGAATCGAATTTACTGTAAGTTCACTCATCTCTAGCACCTACTATTGTTTTGATTCAAAAATAATAAGCAGGGACCACAGACTTTGTTATTAGTTATTTTTCGTACGCTCTTATCCTGCCCTCACATGACATAGTGTATCCCAATATATATATATATATATATATATATATATATATATATAGAAAGAGAGAGAGAGAGAGAGAGAGAATCCTCACTGGGCTGCGGGGACATACCTGTCACTGTGTAGGGTCGGTCCTTTATCCCTATAATCCCCTGATGACTTCACACTTACTTAGGGACAGAAACGCGTTGGGATTGGTGACGCTTAGTGCTTTGTATAATGAGACACACACATTAGGTAAAATTGGATATATTGTGAACTGAGGTGTACTTTATCTTAACAGTACATGGTTATATATATTGCTTCCTTATATTCTGACATTGGCGAGACGTAACAATCCGTTGCAGCCTATGTCATTTATTATTCATTACGACACGTTTTATATACAGTGCTCCCTCAAGTTACAATATGAATTGGTTCCAGGACGACCATTGTATGTTGAAACCATTGTATGTTGAGACCAGAACTCTATGGAAACCTGGTAATTGGTTCTGAAGCCCCAAAATGTCATCCAAAAATAGGAAAAAGTGAGGATTAAAGAAAAATAAGTAGATAACTAATATAGATAAAGCAAATCCTTACATATAAAAGTAATAAAAGATCTGCTGGGAGCTGTAAATCACTGTCTATGTCAGTGTTTCCCAAGCAGGGAGCCTCCAGCTGTTGCAAAACTACAACTCCCAGCATGCCCGGACAGCCAAAGGCTGTCCGGGCATGCTGGGAGTTGTAGTTTTGCAACAGCTGGGGGCACCCTGCATGGAAAACACTGGTCTATGTAGAGGACAGGAGCTTCTTCAGGGTCCTGTACAGTACACAGTGTCCTAAAAAAGTAACATGGAGCCGCCCTCACCTGGTGTCCAAAGGAGCAGCTAACCCTGGTACAGGTAAAGAGTACAGAACATGTAATATCTCCCTGTACTCTAGGGGGCGCTACCAGATATCAGTCAGTGCATACACTTCAGTAATACAGGTAAAGAGTAAAGAACATGTAATACCTCCCTGTATTGTAGGGGGCGCTACCAGACACCAGTCAGTGCATACACTTCAGTAATACAGGTAAAGAGTAAAGAACATGTAATACCTCCCTGTACTGTAGGGGGTGCTACCAGACACCAGTCAGTGCATACACTTCAGTAATACAGGTAAAGAGTAAAGAACATGTAATACCTCCCTGTACTGTAGGGGGCGCTACCAGACACCAGTCAGTGCATACACTTCAGTAATACAGGTAAAGAGTACAGAACATGTAATACCTCCCTGTACTGTAGGGGGCGCTACCAGACACCAGTCAGTGCATACACTTCAGTAATACAGGTAAAGAATACAGAACATGTAATACCTCCCTGTACTGTAGGGGGCGCTACTAGACAGGAATTCAGTTTATACGCTTCAGTAATACAGGTGTTTTTCCAGTGAATGCCCATTCTGATTGGTCGGTTCTTCTGGCCATTGACATGTTTAACAGATCTGGACTGTCTGTACATTGTATGTTGAGTCTGGTTTCAACTTACAATGGTCCAGAAAAGACCATTGTATGTTGAAACTATTGTATGTTGTATGTATGTTGTATAATGTATGTATGTTTCCAGGTATCGCAGATCACAAACTGACAAGTGGCACAAATCACTGACAAGTGGCGTTGGGGGGGATGGAAGGATATCGTTTTTAACACAGGGTGCCTCCAGTTGTTTCACCACTACAACTCCCAGCATGCCCTGACAGCCAATAGATGTCAGGGCAAGCTGGGAGATGTAGTGGTCAAACAGCTGGAGGCACCCTGTGTAGAAGAACTAAGGGCGGAAGTGTCGGCCCCAGCAGGCATCAATGACGTCGCGCCTGCTGGGGAAGTCTGCCAGGTAGTGAGACAGACAAAAAAAGCATTTTTAATATATTAAAAAAATAATTTAAAGGCAGGGAGAGGGTTAGGGATAGATGTGCAATAGGCAGGGACATATATATATATATATATATATATATATATATATATATATATATATATATATAGGCTGGTGGGAGCTACACTTTAAATACTGTAAATGTTTTGCACAAATATCCAAAAGTAAAGAACTACTAATACTATATCCCATATCATTTGGGATCACCCTTGGTGGCTTGGCGGCACATCATAAACAATCAGTCTGTGGCTTTATTGATATAAAGGGTCCGTCCGGTAGAATAGTAAAACCCTTTACTATGACTGTTTGTCTAAGGTTCTTGACTAATAAAATATTTTTACCCTACATTTTTGTAGACGTGTGGGGGTATTTGCGAGCGGGGGATTGAACCGATATTTTATGGACCTCCCTAAACACCAATTCCTATACAGAAAAAATTGGTTGCTATGATTTCCAGACTAAGGGTGCATTCCCACACGGCGTATTTGCTGCGTATTTGCTGCTGCGTATTTTATTTTCTCTGTTGATGTCAATGGGTAGGAAAATACGCAGCAAATACGCAGCAAAATACGCCGTGTGGGAACGTACCCTAAGTGTAAGTTCACTTGGGAGGTTTTGCCTGCGAACTTGCAGTGTGTATCATGCTATGAGTTTAAATGGGGGCGGCTCTCCGCGAGCTTTCTGCAGCAGATTGTCGTCAGCAGAATTTCTGTAGTGGAAAATCCGCTGCAGATCCTGGGGTCAGATTTTCCGCAGCTGAAAATTTGCTGCAGACAGCATGTGGAGAGCCTACCCCCAATTAAAGGGATACTCCGGTGAAAACCTTTTTTCCTTTAAATCAACTGGTGGCAGAAAGTTAAACATATTTGTAAATTACTTCTATTAAAAAATCTTAATCCTTCCTATACTTATTAGCTGCTGAATACTACAGAGGAAATTCTTTTCTTTTTTGGAATGCTCTCTGATGACATCACGAGCACAGTTTTCGCTGCTGACGTTATTATAATAGTAATAACACATTATTTATTGTTGTCCTTAGTGGGATTTGAACCCAAGTCCCCAGCACTGCAAGGCAGCAGTGCTAAGCACTGAGCCACCATGCTGCCCTTAGCCTACATCTGCTATGCATGGTTGCTAAAATGGACAGAGATGTCAGCAGAGAGCACTGTGCTCGTGATGTCATCAGTGTTCCAAAAAGAAAGGAATTCCCTCTGTAGCATTCAGCAGCTAATAAGTACTGGAAGGATTAAGATTTTTTTTATAGAACTAATTTACAAATATGTTTAACTTTCTGCCACCAGTTGATTTAAAAGAAAAAAGGTTTTCTCTGGAGTACCCCTTTAAACTTGGAGCGTAAAACACTCTGTGATTTTACAATCAAACCTGCCCAAGTCAACGTACTCTAATTCCATATTACAAAGCTGTAGGCCCTCCATGGGTCTCGGAATGGTATTTCTATTCTGTTACATAATATTCCTTCCCACTTCCATTGGAGTATGCCAACAGGAAAAACCGACAAGTGCCTCTATATAAAATCAAGAATATGTATATATATAAAAGTACAGTGGGGGCCTATTAACAAAGGAGTTCAAGCTTCCTATAGTGACCTATCAATCCCAAAGTAAGTGGTGGTCAGAGATCACGGATGTGATCGTCTATGTCAGTGATCTTCAACCTGCGGACCTCCAGATGTTGCAAAACTACAACTCCCAGCATGCCCGGACAGCCATCGGCTGTCCGGGCATGCTGGGAGTTGTAGTTTTGAAACATCTGGAGGTCCGCAGGTTGAAGACCACTGGTCTATGTCATATCACGAGATTTAGTAGAAAAATTGGACTCATTTTGACGCTGGAATTCTGGATATTAAGAAGATCAGGAACACATCTGCATTCCTTAAAAAAAGGCTTTATTGGTGGATACATAGGCTACGCGTTTCTGGTCCGAAACGGACCCTTCATCAGGCAAAGTATATGTCTTTGCCTGACGAAGGGTCCGTTTCGGACCAGAAACGCGTAGCCTATGTATCCACAAATAAAGCCTTTTTTAAGGAATGCAGATGTGTTCCTGATCTTCTTAATATCCAGAGTTCCAGCGCCAAAATTAGTCCAATTTTTCTACCATACCTGCCATTTCGTTACACTGGGACAGCGTACCCGCTACCAGAGGACTGAGGCTGCGGACCTGGGAACTGCTATTATACCACGCTCTTTAGGTGTTGTGCCCTGAGCGCAACGTCTTCTGGTGAGTTTAACCTAAAATACGTGTAAACTAAACTTTTAACGTCCTTGACCCGGGGCGCAAATTCCCCTCTTTCTTTTTCCCCCCCCCCCCTCTCTCTATATATCACAAGATTTGGGATTTCCCACCATAGTATGTGATGGCGTATCCTTGATCGGTGTGGGTCAGATGAATCACCAAACTATTGGGTTATGGTGCTAGCTCGGCATCTACGACCATTCGGTTACCTCTGTCCTGTTGATGCGCGATGCTGATAGTTGGTCACTCCTACCGCATACGGAGAGGGAGTCGATGAGGAGTCCATAAAGGTACAGGAAATAACGCCATGCATTGCCGACCATTTCTGAGGGAGCCTCTGTCAGGTAGCAGCACGGTGACTGTTTTCGGGATGTATGTCTTTTCTGTCCTCCTTGTACCTCTTCGTTGGGCCTCTTATCTCTCAGGACCTTGCTCTTTTTTCACATTTTTGTTTATTTTTTTCCCACTCACAGACCCTTGTTCTCTGCCCTGTCAATCATTAACTCCACTTTCACCCAAGGCCGATGGTCAGTAGAAAGATAAGGCAAAAGACTTAAGGTCGGTTTACATGCACATATTTCGGACAAATCACACCGGGGGGGGGAGATTTATCAAAACCTGTGCAGAGGAAAAGTTGCCCAGTTGCCCATAGCAACCAATCAGATCGCTTCTTTCATTTTGCAGAGGCCGTGTTAAAAATGAAAGCAGCGATCTGATTGGTTGCTAAGGGCAACTGGGCAACTTTTCCTCTGGACGGGTTTTGATAAATCTCCCCCCACCGACCTTACAAATGACGAAATTGATCCAAGATTACCGCTCACACCCACAGATGTTTTTTTTTAAGATAGTAACGTATAAAGAACAATAGCATGCACTCACCGCAAGGATAGTCTCGAAACGTCCGGAGGTCCGGGGTCCCGGGGTAGCACAAGACAGGTACGGAGGAGCTCAGAGGATACGCCGGTTGTTTCACGCGACTATGCGCGCTTCTTCCAGCCTCTCATTGTATGTTGAGACCAGAACTCTATGGAAACCTGGTAATTGGTTCTAAAGGCACCAAAATGTCATCCAAAAATAGGAAAAAGTGAGGATTAAAAGAAAAATAAGTAGATAATTAATATAGATAAAGCAAGTCCTTAAATATAAAAGTAATAATGATCTGCTGGGAGCTGTAAATCACTGTCTATGTCAGTGTTTCCCAAGCAGGGAGCCTCCAGCTGTTGCAAAACTACATCTCCCAGCATGCCCGGACAGCCAAAGGCTGTCCGGGCATGCTGGGAGTTGTAGTTTTGCAACAGCTGGAGGCACCCTGTTTGGGAAACACTGGTCTATGTAGAGGACAGGAGCTTCTTTGGGGTCCTGTATAGTACACAATGTCCTAAAAAAGTAACATGGAGCCGAACTCACCTGGTGTCCAAAGGAGCAGCTAACCCTGGTACAGGTAAAGAGTACAGAACATGTAATACCTCCCTGTACTGTAGGGGGCGCTACCAGACACCAGTCAGTGCATACACTTCAGTTATACAGGTAAAGAGTACAGAACATGTAATACCTCCCTGTACTGTAGGGGGCGCTACCAGACACCAGTTAGTGCATACACTTCAGTAACACAGGTAAAGAGTACAGAACATGCAATACCTCCCTGTACTGTAGGGGGCGCTACCAGACACCAGTCAGTGCATACACTTCAGTAATACAGGTATAGAGTACAGAACATGTAATACCTCCCTGTACTGTAGGAGGCGCTACCAGACACCAGTCAGTGCATACGCTTCAGTAATACAGGGGTTTTACCAGTGAATGTCCATTCTGATTGGTCAGTTCTTCCAACCATTGACATGTATCACAGATCTGGACTGTCTGTACATTGTATGTTGAGTCTGATTTCAAGTTACAATGGTCCAGAAAAGACCATCATATGTTGAAACTATTATATGTTAAGGCCATTGTAAGTTGAGTAAGTGTACTATTAAAAGCTCAGTTTTGCAGCACTTTCCCCTGACTGGGTTTGGTCAGCTGGTGATTATCTCTTGTTGTTGATGCTGGGAGGTTTCCATATACAGGTCGTTCGCAGGACCATTACATTTTTGCAAGATTTATTGCATAAACCATTGGAAGCTGAATCCATTCTTCATTAAATACTGTAAATGTTGAGCACAAATATCCAAAAGTAAAGAAGTACTCAGGCCGGAAGAAGCGCGCATAGTCGAGTGAAACGACCGGCGTTGCCTCTGAGCGCTTCCGAACCTGTCTTATAGTCCCCCGGAACCCCGGACGTTTAGACACTATCCTTGCGGTGAGTGCATGCTACAACGCTATTGTTCTTTATACGTTATTGTCATTTACTGCAGCTTTATTGCGTGCACCCCGCAGGTGTCAAGCATGTCACTGGACCTTCATCTGCATCCGCATACCTGTCCTTTACATCTTAGTGGTATTTATATAGTAGTGCTCTCCCCTTCATTTCCTTGCTCCATTGTATATTTTTGTTAAAGGGGTACTCCAATGGAAAACTTTTTTTTTTTTTTTTTTTTTTTTATAAACTGGTGCGAGAAAGTTAAAACAGATTTGTAAATTACTTCTATTAAAAAAAATCTTAATCCTTCCAGTACTTTTTAGGGGCTGTATACTACAGAGGAAATGCTTTACTTTTTAGATTTCTCTGATGTCATGACCACAGTGCTCTCTGCTGACCTCTGCTGTCCATTTTAGGAACTGTCCAGAGAAGGAGAAAATCCCCATAGCAAACATATGCTGCTCTGGACAGTTCCTAAAATGGACAGAAGTGTCAGCAGAGAGCACTGTGGTTGTGACATCAGAGAAATCTAAAACGTAAAGCATTTCCTCTGTAGTATATAGCCCCTAAAAAGTACTGGAAGGGTAAAGATTTTTTAATAGAAGTAATTTACAAATCTGTTTTAACTTTCTGGTACCAGTTGATTTAAAAAAAAAAAAAAGTTTTCCACGGGAGTACCCCTTTAAGATAGATTCAGTTCTTATCTGTTATCATCGTCCTAAAATGAAACCTTTCCATTCCCATAGAGGCCAACACTATAACTTAATTGTATTGCGACGTTATGATTGCATGTATTGATTGTCAATACATTTGTATTTTAACTCCTGACCTGATGCGAGCGCAACACAACTGGTAAAAAAAAACATGACTAGGGGATATCCTAGCTGCTTACCTTTTGCCCAACCCCAAAATCCCAATAACGACTGACACCGGTTAGTGGTACAAAAGGCCACAGCAGCTCATATTTATTAACATTGAACAATTTAAACATTGTCATAACATACTGTATGAACATCATACAAAAAAACATAAAACATAACCACCCTACAGCGGCAGAGAGATCTGGAGGCAACATCCCCTTTTAACCCCAAGTGAACCAATGTGCCAAGCCTCCTACATTTGCCCCTAGCCGTAAGGCACCAGACCCAGGGACACCGTTTCAGAGGCCCAATCCGCTCCCCGGGGCCCATGCACAGCGGAGAATCCTTCACCAGGCTAAGTACCGTCCCCAGCCTCCTCCACCAACACCTTCTCAAACCACCAAAATTGCCACTCCTGCCTCCAAATCCCTCTCCCGTTACTGCTGCCGCGACAATAAAACCCAAACCTATTACAAGGGCGGGTGGGCGGTAACTTCGCTGGCCTCGTGCCGACTGACCCCTGACCCAACCCCCTCCCTCTTAAACCCCTTCCTAACTCCTCCCCTTACATAACGTCCCTATCATGTGTCCAGCCCAGTCTCCCCCTGTCATGTGCCCCTCCGCTCCGATACTCTCCACTACAGGGCTGCCTAACCCTGTTGGATTTTTGCTCACAAGCCGCATGCATCTTTGTCAGTACTGATCTTCATGCTTGTGTAAATGTCATCTGCTGGCAGTTTCTCTGCATTTAGATTTTTTACGATTACATTTACGAGGACATTTACAATGTGTGGCTCCATTTTCAGTCCACTGGATTCACTAAGACAATCACGTCTCTTAGTAAATCCAGCAGCTCCATAACTGCCTGTTGTGCGCAGCGCAGACATATTTGTCACCTATAAACTGGTGTATATTTCTGTGGCTTTCGGGATGGCAAGTCGGCCCTAAAGTCTCTTGTCAGGAGAACACACACCAGGCACCCCCCCTCTATGCAAGGCTGAGCCCTCAAAAAAATCTCATATTTTTGCCCCCATAAAAAACACACAATTTTTGAGCAAAATATACAACTTTTGGAGGTTTAGACCACAGGGACGGCCTAATATATGACCTCCAACGTGTGTATTCTGTGTAGCCCTAGTCTTGTAGGTTTGTCTTTCAGATGCGGTGTACATGCTACAGTCGTTGTGATTGTAAGGCTATGTTCACACGGCGGACTTTCCGAGCAGAATTCCGTGGGAATATTCCTCTTGAGAATTCCACTGCAGCAGAGTCTTATTGATTTCAATGAGATTCTGCTGCACTGTGCACATGGTGGAATTTTAACGGCAGAAGTTTCTGCCACGGAAATCCTGTCCACAGAAACATTGAACTGTTCTATGGTTCTGCAGATTCCGCTTAAAAATGCATTGCTGTCTATATAAACAGCACATTTCTGAGTGGTCCTACAGTAGCTTTCTTTTAAGAGCCGAGGAACGTGCTCTCGAATCACCCAAAGTGCAAGAAAAAGTGCAAAAAGTGCATACGTGTTAAAGGGGTACTCCGGTGAAAACCTTTTTTCTTTTAAATCAACTGGTGGCAGAAATTTAAACATATTTGTAAATTACTTCTATTAAAAAATCTTAATCCTTCCAGTACTTATTAGCTGCTGAATGCTACAGAGGAAATTCCTTTCTTTTTGGAACACTGACGACATCACGAGCACAGTGCTCTCTGATGACATCTCCGTCCATTTTAGCAACCATTCATAGCAGATGTATGCTAAGGGCAGCATGGTGGCTCAGTGGTTAGCACTGTTGCCTTGCAGTGCTGGGGACTTGGGTTCAAATCCCACTAAGGACAACAATAAATAAAGCGTTATTATTATTATTATAATAACGTCAGCAGAGAGAACTGTGCTCGTGATGTCATCAGAGAGCATTCCAAAAAGAAAAGAATTTCCTCTGTAGTATTCAGCAACTAATAAGTACAGGAAGGATTAAGATTTTTTAATAGAAGTAATTTACAAATATGTTTAACTTTCTGCCACCGGTTGATTTAAAAGAAAAAAGGTTTTCACCGGAGTACCCCTTTAACCCCTTAAGGACTCAGCCCATTTTGGCCTTAAATGGGCACTGTCATGAAAACCAAAAATTGATATGTTGTAGTACTTCAGTACTACAACATATCTCTAATATAGTTTAATTAAAAAAAGTGATTTTAAAACAGTTTAAAATCACTTTTAAATTCGGCCACTAGGGGTCGCCCTCCTAGTGGCCGAATGCATTCAGCAGTGACGTCACCACTGAATTTCGACTCGTTGAAGCCTGGCAACGAGTCGAAATTCAGGCACTGCAGTGCTCGCTCCCGCCTGTCAATCAAACAGGCGGGAGCGAGCGCTTTGAAGGAAGAAGACGCGCGCAGGCTCGGGGACAAGGTAAAGTATTATGTTCACTGTATTATGTATACTGTTCACCTATACAGTATGCCTCCAGTTCCCCCACTACAACTCCCAGCATGCCCTGGGAGTTTTAGTGGGGAAGCCTGGAGGGACACTGTATAGGTGAACTGAGGGGTAGTGGGTTGAGCGGAGCAGCGGGGCCGGGGGGGGGGGGGGGGGGGGATTTGCGGGCTGCTCGGCGTGGAGGGAGTACTCTGGGTGAACTAAGGGGGAGGGGGAGGGAGTTGAGTGGCGCGACGGGGGCGGGGGAGGGTTTGCGGGCTGCACGGCGGGTGATGTGCTCCGGTGTTCATCTATACAGAGTGCCTCCAGTTGTTTCCCCACTACAACTCCCAGCATGCCCTGACAGCCAATAGATGTCAGGGCAAGCTGGGAGTTGCAGTGGGGAAAAAGCTGGAGGCACCCTGTATAGGTGAACTACGGGCGGAAGTGCCGGCCCCAGCAGGCATCAGTGACGTGGTGCCTGCTGGGGAAGTCTGCCTGGTAGTGAGCACACTACCAGGCAGACAAAAAAGCGTTTTTAATATGTAAAAAAAAAAATTAAAGGCAGGGAGGGGGTTAGGGATAGATGGGTAATAGGCAGGGACAGAAAAGAAAAAAAAAGTGATGGTGGGAGCTACCCTTTAAGGACTCAGACAATTAAATTTTTACGTTTTCATTTTTTCCTCCTCGCCTTCTAAAAATCATAACTCTTTTATATTTTCATCCACAGACTAGTATGAGGGCTTGTTTTTTGCGCGACCAGTTGTCCTTTGTAATGACATAACTCATTATATCATAAAATGTATGGCGCAAACAAAAAACACTATTTTTATGGGGAAATTAAAACGAAAAACGCAATTTTGCTAATTTTGGAAGGTTTTGTTTTCACGCCGTACAATTTCTGGTGAAAATGACATGTGTTCTTTATTCTGAGGGTCAATACGATTAAAATGATACCCATTATTATATACTTTTATATTATTGTTGCGCTTAAAAAAAATCACAAACTTTTTAACCAAATTAGTACGTTTATAATCCCTTTATTTTGATGACCTATAACTTTTTTATTTTTCCGTACAAGCGGCAGTATGGGGGCTCATTTTTTGCGCCATGATCTGTACTTTTTTTTGATACCACATTTGCATATAAAAAACTTTTAATACATTTTTTATAATTTTTTTTTAATAAAATGTATTAAAAAAGTAGGAATTTTGGACTTTTTTTTTTTTTTCGTTCACACCGTTAACCGTACGGGATCATTAACATTTTATTTTAATAGTTCGGACATTTCCGCACGCGGCGATACCAAATATGTCTATAAAAAATTTTTTTTACACTTTTTGGGGGTAAAATAGGAAAAAACGGACGTTTTACTTTTTTATTGGGGGAGGGGATTTTTCACATTTTTTTTACTTTTACATTTTTTTTTACACTTGAATAGTCCCCATAGGGGACTATTCATAGCAATACCATGATTGCTAATACTGATCTGTTCTATGTATAGGACATAGAACAGATCAGTGTTATCGGTCATCTCCTGCTCTGGTCTGCTCGATCACAGACCAGAGCAGGAGACGCCGGGAGCCGCACGGAGGAAGGTGAGGGGACCTCCGTGCGGCGTTATGAATGATCGGATCCCCGCAGCAGCGCTGCGGGCGATCCGATCATTCATTCAAATCACGCACTGCCGCAGATGCCGGGATCTGTATTGATCCCGGCACCTGAGGGGTTAATGGCGGATGCCCGCGAGATCGCGGGCGTCGGCCATTGCCGGCGGGTCCCTGGCTGCGATTAGCAGCCGGGATCAGCCGCGCATGACACGGGCATCGCTCCGATGCCCGCGGTTATGCTTAGGACGTAAATGTACGTCCTGGTGCGTTAAGTACCACCGCACCAGGACGTACATTTACGTCCTGCGTCCTTAAGGGGTTAAACAAAAAAATGTGGTAGCGGGGTGTGTGGTGCAGGGCAGATGTTGTTACCCTAGGGGCAGATGGCATTAACCTCTTGTATTCATGACGCCAGGGTGTGGTTTAGCCTATAATCACCTGAAGATATGCCGCTGGATCCTGGGCTAGGCACGAGGGCAATAAAGACTCCGACGCCAAGTTACGAATAACGGTAGTTTTACTGAGGGTAGACAGTTGGTAAAGTCTATACAGTTCAGCCAGGGCCCAAGGAGGTGACCAGTGACGCAGAGACCTTAAGGGTTTGCTGGGACTTGTAGTAGGACTGGACAATTGAATGCAGACCACGCTGACTTGACAGATGACAGGGACTGACTTGACTCATAAAGCTGTGACTTTATCTTACTTGACTTGATGGCGGCTGCAGGACTGGACTTTGAGGTCTCCAACACTCTGCACACACACACTAGACAAGACTACACTGGACCTCAGCAGAAGAGCAGAGATCAAAGAGAGAGAAGATCCACTCAGGGCTTATATAGGGGAGACTAGCAGGGAGCCCATAGGTGACCCCCGGGATCACCTGGTCACTGGTACCTCCTGGGTAACAATCACATGACATATCACATGGTATAACTCTTAAAGCAACATAACCTGGTAAACATATTTACAATGGGGAAACAAGTGCAGGGGGCCTGAGGACACTGAAGGAGGCTGCCTGACAGGACAGCAGGAGCACGGTGGTAACACCTCCCATGCTGGGCCACCACAAAAATGTGCACAAAGGATCCGGTCTATCGCAAGCCCTTCTCCGACAGAAGAGATGCCCCCAACAAATCTTACCCTTCGCCTCCGGACCAAAAGGTACCTGCTAGGTTCCAGGTTCGATGTCCTTTTTTGCCGAAGCTACTAAGGGACCACAAATGCTCCAGGCATCCCCCTTGGCGTTAGCCAAGGTATCTGTTTGGAGAGCCGATAACGGTCGGTACCCTGCCCGTGCAGGAGTACCCGGGGTTTTTGCAGGGAGATTTGGAACCTAATGGCCGCACATACTTTTCCTAGACCGCCAGGAGGGACAACCAGAAGGGCTACCGCATCCTGACAATCCTTTGAACACACAACACGCGGTCCTAGTGCCACCGAATCAAGCAGATGCGGGGAATGTCCACATGTATTTTCCGGGCAGACATTCTGCCTATTTTCGGCTGTGTGAACATAGCCTAAAGCAAATTTTCACGCGCATAAGATCATTTTTTTTTGTAAGATGAGCTCACCCCGCCCCTGCCCAATTTAGGGGTCTCTTTAGTTTAGTGGGTGTATTTGTACCCACTAGTACAACTATTCATGTATAAAATTGATTGGTCCATCAGGTCTGTCTTTGTAACAAGCTGGCCATACACTATAGGCCACAGTGGAGGGACACAATAATCGGTGGAGGGACACAAGCTGTACCTCGGTTCCTCATTTGGGTGGGCTGGTATAGTCATGAAGGTTGGTCAGGGCTACGTATGGAACCAGCTAGATGCACACAGGCAAGCCTGGCTCTATTAGTGAGTAGTTTGGCTTGCTTGTGGAGTAGCAGTGATGCCAGGGGGGACAGTCAAACCCCAAATTGGCATTGAGGCCAGAAGTCAAATCAACTTTTCCCTATTCACCATCATTGGCTGTGATACAGTGGGATGCAGATAGCATGATCTTTGGCTACACAACCTATGTTGTGGCCAAAGTCACAATGTGGTCCTGTAGGGGGAGGAATATAATGCTAAATTAATCCAGTCACCCTGTACAGTTACAGGAGCATTCTTACCTTAGAGCAGTGGCCTCAAACTGTGGCCCTCCAGACGTTGCAAAGCCAATGGCTGTCCGGGCATGCTGGGAGTTGAAGTTTTGCAACATCTGGAGGGCCAAAATTTGAGACCACTGCCTTAGAGGTTTATAGCACGGTCCAGTGGTCTCCAAACTGAGTACCTCCAGGTATAGCAGTTGGCTGTCCAGGCATGCTGGGAGTTGTAGTTTTCAACCTGTAACGGATCTGTTTTGTTATTTATTTTTTTGCGTACACAATAGCGGGTTAACTACGTTTTGTATACAGCAAACTTAGATGGACTGTAATAAACAAAACTGTGAAAGGGAAACAAAAACGCGACGTGAGCCCAGCTGTAGTATGACTCCGCTCCTGCCATAACCAACATTTTCCCAGTGTTGTTGAATTGGCCCAATCCCATTCATAGATACTTCATGACAGTAGCAGGGCTGTTACAATGTCTCCTTTACTTGTTTTATGAAAAGCAGTGTATTTACTATTGCAATAATTTACTAAGTATTTGGAAAAACAGATTATTAATAATAACAATAATAATAATAATGGGGGAGATTTATCAATACTGTCCAGAGGAAAAGTTGCTAAGTTGCCCTTAGCAACCAAACAGATCGCTTCTTTCATTTTTAACAAGGCCTCTGCAAAATGAAAGAAGCAAGCTGATTGGTTGCCATGGGCAACTGGGCAACATTTCCTTTGCACAGGTTTTGATAAATCTCCCCCAATAATATTAATAATAATAATAAAAAATACAAATTACTATTATTATTTATAAAAAAAAATAAAAATAATAAAAATTACAGATTGACATGTAGTGGACTAAGGGCGGAAGTGACTGACATTTTAAAACACAGAGGGGGAGATTTATCAAGATCCGTGTAGAGGAAAAGTTGACCAGTTGCCCATAGCAACCAATCAGCTTGCTTCTTTCATTTTAGGAAGGACCGCTGAAAAAAATGCAAGAAGCGAGCTGATTGGTTACTATGAACTGGGCAACTTTTTCCTCTTCAGAGGTATCGTTAAAAATTCTCCCAGAGTCCGGGCGGAAGCGGATGTGCGTCATGCGTTCCAATCGCCGGAAAAGAACAGCGGCTTACCGTTTGCTCCGGAAGTCTTTCTGCGAACCCGGAAGCTGACCGGCTGCTGCTGTTTTTCGGTCCAGCACTTGTCAGTTGTCGGTGTCTCTGGTTGCCAGGGAGACCGAGGTCACAGGTGAGATGTCACAGGTCACGGGTGGGAGCGGGGCAGGAGCCGGGGCACAGGGCGGAATGTTCTAGCAGCTGTGAGACTGACAGGCGGTGTAAGAGCAAGACTGCCCCCCCCCCCCCTCCGCTCATACCGGTACCGCAGCGCCTCCATTATGGGTCATCCCGGAGGTTGGGGGTGAGGTTTGGGCTCTGTCATGTTCCTCCACACCAGACTCTTCCTCCATGTTTGTATTGACCCTGCTGTGTGCACTGGGGTCCATGAGGGAGAAGGAAAGGGAAGAACCCAAACTCTTCTACAATTCTCCACAATGAACAATTAGGGTTTCCCTTTACTGGAACAAATGGGCCTAGGCCGATCAGACACTTACTCTGTATCCCAGTGTTTTCCAACCAGGGTGCCTCCAGCTGTTGCAAAACTACAACTCCCAGCATGCCCGGACAGCCTTCGGCTGTCCGGGCATGCTGGGAGTTGTTGTTTTGCAACAGCTGGAGGCACCCTGGTTGGAAAACACTGCTGTATCCTGTGGTTACCGGATACATTATAAAGGAGAACGATTGTGCACAAACACGTATCTAAAGGATAGGGGAATACGTTTTAGATTAGGGCCCCAAATCCCTCCCCCCTGCGTTCTTCTGCACGGGGACCCCAACCCTCTCTGTGTTTACTGAAAGGAACTTCCACTCCTCACTAAAGTGCCCTGGTTCCACCTTGGTTTGTTTAACCCCTTAATGACCAAGCCCATTTTCACCTCAAGGACCAGGCCAATTCTATTTTAGCGTTTTCGTTTTTTCCTCCTCACCTTCTAAAAAATCCATAACTCCTTTATATTTCCATCTACAGACCCATATAAGGGCTTGTTTTTTGCGTGACCAATTGTACTGTGTAATTAAACCTCTCATTTTACCATAAAATGTACGGCAAACCCCAAAAAAAAAAAATGTTTTTTAGGGAGGAAATTTAAATGAAAACCCCAATTTTGCACATTATGGAGGTTTTTGTTTTCACTCTGTACACTTTATGGTAAAAATGACATGTGCTCTTTATTCTGTGGGTCAATACGATTAAAATGATACCCATGGCTAGATAGTTAAATATTTTTGTACCGCTTAAAAAAATCTAAAACTTTTTGTACAAAATCAGTAATCTAAAATCGCCCTAGTTTGACCACCTATAACTTTTTCATTTTTCCGTATATAGGGCTCATTTTTTGCGCCGTCATCTGTACTTTTTTGAGATACCACATTTGCATTTATAAAACTTTTAGATCCTTTTTTATAAAATTTTTTTAAAATAAAATGTGACAAAAAAGCTGAAGTTTTAGGCTTTTTTTAATTTTTTACGTTTACGCCATTCACCGTACGGGATCATTAACATTATATTTTGATAGTTCGGACATTTACGCACGCGGCGATACCAAATATGTTTATTAAAAAAAAAATTACGCTTTTTGGGGTAAAATGGTAAAAACTGACAATTTTTATCGGGGGGAGGGGATTTTTCAATTTTTTTTTACATTTTTCAACTTTTTTTTACACTTGTTATGCCCCCGTAGGGGACTATCTATAGCAATCCTTTGATTGCTAATACTGTGCAGTGCTATGCATAGGACACAGCACTGCTCAGTATTATCGGTGATCTTCTGCTCTGGTCTGCTCGATCTCAGACCAGAGCAGAAGACCCCGGGAGACGGCCGGAGCCAGGTGAGGGGACCTCCGGCTGTCATGCTGGATGAATGTATCCCCGCGGCAGCACTGCGGGTGATTCGATCATCCAATCAAAGTGCCGCAATGCTGCAGATGCCGTGATCTGTATTGATCACGGCAACGTAGGGGTTAATGGCGGACATCCGCGCGATCGCGGATGTCGGCCATTACGGGCGGGTCCCCGGCTGCTGCTAGCAACCGGAACCTGCGGTGTATGACGCGAGCGCTCTTCCGATGCTTGCGGTCATACACAGGACGTAAATGTACGTCCTGGTGCGGGAAGTCCCTCCAAACCAGGACATACATTAACGACCGTGGTCGTTAAAGGGGTTATCCAGGAAAAAAAACTTTTTTCTTTTATATATCAATTGGCTCCAGAAAGTTGAACAGATTTGTAAATTACTTTTATTAAAAAATCTTAATCCTTTCAGTACTTATGAGCTGCTGAAGTTGAGTTGTTCTTTTCTGTCTAAGTGCTCTCTGATGACACGTGTCTCGGGAACTGTCCAGAGTAGAAGCAAATCCCCATAGCAAACCTCTTCTACTCTGTGCAGTTCCCGAGACAAGCAGAGATGTCAGCAGAGAGCACTGTTGCCAGACAGAAAAGTACAACTCAACTTCAGCAGCTGATAATTATTGAAAGGATTAAGATTTTTTAATAGAAGTAATTTACAAATCTGTTTAACTTTCTGGAGCCAATTGAGATATATATAAATTCCACAAGAGCAGCACAACCAAAAAGCAAGGCAAAGTAGAGATAAGGTGCAAGCTGTGTGGGAACCCGGTATATATATATATATATATATATATATATATATATATAATATAGTTTTCCCTGGAATACCCCTTTAACCTTCCCTGGCGTCAGAAGTGTTTCCCTCATGGGAAAAGATGACAGACAAGTATAGGTATGAGGAAAACACTCTGGAGGAGATTTAGCAAAACCTGTGCATAGGAAAAATTTCCCAGTTGCCCATAGCAACCAATCAGATCGCTTCTTTCATTTTTAACAAGGCCTCTCTAAAATGAAAGAAGCGATCTGATTGGTTGCTATGGGCAACTGGGCAACTTTTCTTCTGCACAGGTCTTGATAAATCTCCCCCTCTGTCTTTATTTTTATGAAACAGTCTGCTGTATGTTGTCTACTGCTTTGTGCGGAGGTCGATGCGCTCCTTTCCTGGGCAGTGCCAGTTTCCCAGTGGTCGGACCCCCGCAATCTAAAACGTATTTCCTATCCTTTAGATAGTGAATACATTTTTGTGCACTATAGTTCTCCTTTTACGTGCTGAAATACCCCTATGAAAGGGGTACTCCCCTGGAAAACAATCAACTGGTGCCAGAAAGTTAAACAGATTTAGTAAATTACTTCTATATAAAAATCTTAATCCTTCCAGTACTTATCAGCTGCTGTATGCTCCACAGGAAGTTCTTTTCTTTTTGAATTTACTTTCTGTCTGACCACAGTGCTCTCTGCTGACACCTCTGTCCATGTCAGGCACTGTCCAGAGCAGGATAGGTTTTCTATTTGGATTTGCTCCTACTCTGGACAGTTCCTGACATGGACAGAGGTGTCAGCAGAGAGCACTGTGGTCAGACAGAAAAGAACTACACAACTTTCACTTGAGCATACAGCAGCTGATAAGTACTTAAGGATTAAGATTTTTTTTAAATAGAAGTAATTTGCAAATCTGCATAACTTTCTGGCACCAGTTGATTTAAAAAAAAAAAAAAAATGTTTTCCAGTGGAGTAACCCTTTAATTCCAGATGAGGTTTAGGCTCTGCATTTATTGAGCATTGGTAATTATATGAGGCAGGATCTGTGGAAAACCGCACTGTTCAGGTATTTATGCGCCGATGTGAGCATGAAAGTAATTTAGAAAAATGTTTGGGGCTAAACTATAGTCATTTTATTTCACGAAAACTTGGAAAGTGCGCTTTAAAGGGGAACTCCGGTGGGAAAAAAAGTTTTTTCAAATCAACTGGTGCAAGAAAGTTAAACAGGTTTGTAGATCACTTTTATTTAAAAATCTTAACCCTTCTAGTACTAATCAGCTTCTATATACTACAAGTTCTGTGAAGTTCTTTCCAGCCTGACCACAGTGCTCTCTACTGACACCTCTGTCCGTGTCAGGAACTGCCCAGTAGGAGAGGTTTTCTATGGGGATATGATTCTAATCTGGACAGTTCTGACACGGACAGAGGTGTCAGCAGAGAGCACTGTTGTCAGACTGGAAAGAAATTCACACATTTCTCTGTTTTATACAGCAGCTAATAAGTACTGGAAGGATTAAGATTTTTTTAATAGAAGTCATTTACAAATCTGTTCAACTTTCAGGCACCAGTTGATTTGAAAATTTTGTTTTCTACGTCTTTCCACCGGAGTTCCCTTTTAAGGCTAGGTTCTGAGTGCGGCTAGCGCCAGCAGAATCAGTCGGCACCAGGACTGTGCATACATTGCCGTCCCAGAGACGGCAATGTATTCCAGGCGGATTTCCATGACAGAGTGACCGGAATCCTTCTTTCGGCTGTGGATATTCCGCAATGTGCACTGTGCAGCGGAATCCCATTGACAGAATTTCCAAGTGTAATTTTAAAGGGTTACTCTGGCGCTTAGACATCTTACCCCCTATCCAAAGGATAGGGGATAAGATGCCTGATCGCAGGGGTCCCGCCGCTGGGGACCCCCGTGATCTTGCACGCAGCACCCCAGGTAAAATAAGTCCCCGGAGAATGTTCGCTCCAGGTCTGATTACCGGCGACCACTGGGCCGGCGGCGTGTGACGTCACGCCTCCGCCCCCCCCCCCGTGTGACGTCACGCTTGGCCCCTCAATGCAAGCCTATGGCTTGCATTGAGGGGCCGAGCGTGACGTCACACGGGGGCGGAGGCGTGACGTCACACGTCGTCGGTAACTAGACCCGGAGCGTCTTTTGGATAGGGGATAAGATGTCTAAGCGCCGGAGTACCCCTTTAAAGCAGAATTACAGTCCGAAATTCCTTAGTGGGGATCTAACCTAGGAGCTCGACCCAATAGGTCCATATGGTGGATAATCTCACCTCCTGTCTTCACTTAATTTCCCCTCCTTACAGTTTGCTATAGGATCAGACTAGGGATCGACCGATATCGTTTTTTTAGGGCCGATACCGATAATCGGTGGAGGTTAGGGCCGATAACTTATACCGATATTCCGGTATAAGTTATCGGCTATTTATCCCCCCGCGACACCGCTGGAGATCATTGATTTAAAGCGGGCGCTTTAAATCAATGCACTGCAGTGGCTTTTGCGGTTGCCACCGCCACCTGCTTCTCTCCCCCTGCCTGTCAGGGTGGTCCGGGCCATCCATCCTTCCTGTAGTGTCCGGCAGCATTCCGGGTGAAGAGTGAACCGGTCCGGGCTGTCCTTCTTCTCCGGCGGTCATCTTCTCCACTCCGGGCAGGCTCCGGCCTAGTAACGCAGCATAGACGCCGCTGCGCAGTGACGCCCGTGCGCAGCGATGCACCTGACGTCACGGCTTAGCGGCGTCTATACAGCGTACTAGGCCGGAGCCTGCCCGGAGTGGAGAAGATGACCCCCGGAGAAGAAGGACAGTCCGGACCGATTCACCCTTCACCCAGAATGCCGCCGGACACTACAGGAAGGATGGATGGCCCGGACCACCCCCATTACTGGTAAGTTTAATTTTTTTTTTATTGACTCGGAGGGTGGGGGAGGGGCCCGACCGGTATAGCAGTATGGGCAAAAATCCATACCGGCATACCGCCCAGCACTACGGTGGGGGGTGCGACGCGGTGCGGTGGGTTGGGGGGGTTGGGGCGGTCGCGGGTGGGGGGGGGGGCATTATCGGCTTATCGGCAAGGTAATTGCCGATACCGATAATGCCCAAAATCGTGATTATCGGCCGATAATATCTGCCATACCGATAATCGGTCGATCCCTAGATCAGACATGCAGAAAGAAGAGAGAATTTCAGCGTGGCAATGTTGCATGAAAAACTTGTAGTTTTATTTTAATAACAATACACACTACGACATGGCAAGACGGGAAATGACGAGCTTGGGGTGTAACTCGCCCTTAGTTAGAGCTGGGCGGTATGACCAAATATGTGTATCACGGTATTTTTGTAACTTATGGCGGTTCCACGGTCTATAACGGTATTTCTTTCCCACGTAGGTAAGTTAAAGTTTATTTTCTTTATCTTTTTTGAAGCCCGGGCATAGAGATACAGCGTACAGCAGTGGTCTCCAACCTGCGGACCTCCAGTTGTTGCAAAACTACAACTCACAGCATGCCCGGACAGCCAACGGCTGTCCGGGCATGCTGGGAGTTGTAGTTTTGCAACATCTGGAGGTCCGCAGGTTGGAGACCACTGGCGTACAGTATAGAGTTCCAGCGGCCCGCAACAAAGAGGAGGAGGGCAGTGCTTGTGGGTGACATATGTGAGTAGTACCCCGCTGGGCTAATAATTAATTGGGGGAGGGGAGCAGAACAGCGCTGGCGGGTAACATGATTTGGGGGGGGGGGGGAGCAGAACAGCGCTGGCGGGTCACATAGGATTAGTTCCCTGATGTGGGGACAGCGCTGCGCTGGGCTGATAATTAGAGATGAGCGAACTTACAGTAAATTCGATTCGTCACAAACTTCTCGGCTCGGCGGTTGCTGACTTTTCCTGCATAAATTAGTTCAGCTTTCCGGTGCTCCGGTGGGCTGGAAAAGGTGGATACAGTCCGAGGAAAGAGTCTCCTTGGACTGTATCCACCTTTTCCAGCCCACCGGAGCACCGGAAAGCTGAACTAATTTATGCAGGATAAGTAATCAACTGCCGAGCCGAGAAGTTCGTGACGAATCGAATTTACTGTAAGTTCGCTCATCTCTACTGATAATTCATTCCCAAGAGGGAGGGGCCCAACCAGTATTGCGGTATGGGAAAAATTCATATTGTGCAGGACAAAAATTCTGTATTCACCGGTATAGCGCCCAGCCCTACCCTTAGTCATACATCAGGTATGGGAACAGATGTAGATCAGTGTGTCACATGCGTCTACAGGGAATGTCTCTCACATGATATCATTGTGCAATGTGTATGATGTAGTTTCTCCTGTAGGGGGCACTTTTGCACCCGTAGATTACAGCCGATTATAAGGGATGAGGGGGAGCCTTATAACAAAAAAATGAACGTTCAAACAGCCTAAAGAAACCCAAACAAACAACGAAACACCTTTACTTGCACCCAGGTCCCTCCCCAGGCCTGTTGTAATGACGTAATGTACATTGTACATGTGACTCTACAGCCAATGGTCATTGTCGTCTGGTGTATGGTATGCGACCACCAAGATCAGTGATTGGCTCTCACTTTGTTGTGACGTTGGAAAAAAAAAAATTATGTAAAGAACCATTTAATGTTTAATGCTTTTTAAGAAACTTTCTGGTAAGTTATTAAGGGATGTCTATACAGTTTATATGATGAGAGGTTACTTAAAGGGGTACTCCATTGGAAAATATTTTTTTTTTTTAAAGGGGTACTACTTTTTTTTCTTTTAAATCAACTGGAGGCAGAAAGTTAAACATATTTGTTAATTACTTCTATTAAAAAATCTTAATCCTTCCAGTACTTATTAGCTGCTGAATGGTACAGAGGAAATTCCTTTCTTTTTGGAACACTGATGACATCACGAGCACAGTGCTCTCTGATGACATCTCTGTCCATTTTAGCAACAGCGCATAGCAGATGTATGCTAAGGGCAGCATGGTGGCTCAGTGGTTAGCACTGCTGCCTTGCAGTGCTGGAGACTTGGGTTCAAATCCCACTAAGGACAACAATAAATAAAGCTTTATTATTATAATAATAATGTCAGAAGAGAGCACTGTGCTCGTGATGTCATCAGAGAGCATTCCAAAAAGAAAAGAATTTCCTCTGTAGTATTCAGCAGCTAATAAGTACAGGAAGAATTAAGATTTTTTAATAGAAGTAATTTACAAATCTGTTTAACTTTCTGCCACCAGTTGATTTAAAAGAAAAAAGGTTTTCATTGGAGTACCCCTTTAAATGAACTGGTGCCAGAAAGTTAAACCGATTTGTAAATTACTTCTATTTAAAAATCTTAATCCTTCCAGTACTCATCAGCTGCTGTATACTTCAGAGGAAATTCTTTTCTTTTTGAATTTCTTTCCAGTCCATGTCAGGAACTGTCCAGAGCCGGAGCAAATCCCCATAGCAAACCTCTCCTGCTCTGGACAGTTCCTGACATGGACAGAAGTGTCAGCAGAGAGCACTGTGGTCAGACTGGAAAGAACTACACAACTTCCTCTGTAGTATACAGCAGCTGATGAGGACTGGAAGGATTAAGATTTTTTTAATAGAAGTCATTTACAAATCTGTTTAACTTTCCGGCACCAGCTGATTTAAAAATTTTTTTTAAATTTTATCCAGCGGAGTACCCCCTTAAAGACAGTGGTCTCCAAACGGTGTACCTCCAGCTGTTGCAAAATTACATCTCCTAGGCTGTCCGGGCATCCTGGGAGTTGTAGTTTTAATATAAATTTGAAAAAATGGTCACACAGACATGTTTTGATTGATGGAGATCTGGGTGCTGAGCGTTGTGTCCATTCCACTTATTGACGCGTGGCTACTATGGATATAGTGATACTGTAATTAACCCTGGTCATTGGGCCCCCCTTCTGTTCACTGTTCTTTATGGGGTTAGGGGGTCCTGCTTAGAGATGAACACTTTGAGGTCTCCTATGGCTGTATCCAACCACTTTGAAGTCTATTTCTAACTTGAGATCAGTTCCCCCTCCCAAACCCTCTTTAAAGGTTTCTCCAGGGGAATAAAACGTATCCCCTATTCACAGGATAGGGGATATGTTTCTGATCGCCTGGGGTCCGACCGCCCGTGATTTCCCGTACAACCCACTGGGGTTTGCTGAGCGGCTGCCACTATAGCACCTTTCTAGCATGGGGGCCGGAGCGTGCCAAGGACGGGTGAGTAGCTGGCCCCCATACAGAGTTTTACAGGGGGCTTCAGCGGTTGGATCTCCTGCAATCTGTAATTTATCCCCTATTTTTCCGCGGAGTACCACTATAACATCATGGCTACATAACCCAACTTTAGTTAGGACAAATCAAAATTTTTGGAGAAATTCCATTAGTTCTGAATGGATTCTCTCATCTCTAGTCCTGCTACTTATTATCTAAGGAGCCGGATAGGTGGCCCCCAAATTAGTGTTTTATTGTTGTAAACCTTGTGTGAAAAGACATAAGGGCGACACGTGAGGAGGAGAGCCGGGTCTGTCAGATAAAGGATGTCATGTATGTAGTGGGGGTACACTTTATTCACATCTGGGCTTGATTAAAACCAATGTATAGGTGTATAAAAAATACACACACACACACATACTGTAAATCCCAGTGAGTTAGAGTAAATTAAAGCAATTTATTAAAGGAGTATTCCAGGAAAAAACTTTTTTTTTCTTATATCAACTGGCTCCAGAAAGTTCAACAGATTTGTAAATTACTTCTATTAAAAAAATCTTAATCCTTTCAATAATTATCAGCTGCTGAAGTTGAGTTGTTGTTGTTTTCTGTCTGGCAACGGTGCTCTCTGCTGACATCTCTGCTTGTCTTGGGAACTGCACAGAGTAGAAAAGGTTTGCTATGGGGATTTGCTTCTAAACTGGGCGGTTCCCGAGACACGTGTCATCAGAGAGCACTTAGACAGAAAAGAACAACTCAACTTCAGCAGCTCATAAGTACTGAAAGGATTAAGATTTTTTAATAGAAGTAACTTACAAATCTGTTTAACTTTCTGGAGCCAGTTGAGAGAGATAGATATATAGATATAGATATAGATATATATATATATATATATATATATATATATATATATATATATATATATATATCTTATAAATATATATATCTTATATCTTATAAATAAAAAAGTGTTTTCCTGGATAACCCCTTTAATACAACAATAGTCATATTTCTTGCAGTGTCCTTTTGTAGGGTCCTTACATCGGACTTACCACGATAACACTGGTAGTAGATGTACATAAAATAGAAAATAAAATAGGCATAAAATGTATAAGTAATAGATGCTGGTATCTAGGGATCGACCGATTATCGGTATGGCCGATATTATCGGCCGATAATCACTATTTTGGGCATTATCGGTATCTGCAATTACCTTGCCGATAAGCCGATAATGCCCCGCACCGCGACCGCCCCCCGTAGTGCTGGGCGGTATACCGGTATGGATTTTTGCCCATACCGCTATACCGTTCAGGCCCCTCCCCCACCCTCCGAGTCAATAAAAAAAATAAATTAAACTTACCCGTAATGGGGGTGGTCCGGGCCATCCATCCTGTAGTGTCCGGCGGCATTCTGGGTGGAGGGTGAACCGGTACGGGCTGTCCTTCTTCTCCGGGGTTCATCTTCTCCACTCCGGGCAGGCTCCGGCCTAGTACGCTGCATAGACTCCGCTACGCCGTGACGTCAGGTGCGTCGCTGCGCACGGGCATCACTGCACAGCGGCGTCTATGCAGTGTACTAGGCCAGAGTCTGCCCGGAGTGGAGAAGATGACCGCCGGAGAAGAAGGGCAGCCCGGACCGTTTCACCCTCCACCCGGAATGCCGCCGGACACTACAAGAAGAATGGATGGCCCGGACCACACTGACAGGCAGGAGGAGAGAAGCGGGTGGTGGCGGCTGCGGCCTATAGCACCGCAAAAGCCACCGCAGTGCATTGATTTAAAGCGCCCGCTTTAAATCAATGACCTGCAGCGGTGTCGCGGGGGGTTAAATAGCCGATAACTTATACCGGAATATCGGTATAAGTTATCGGCTATCGGCCCTAACCTCCACCGAAAAAAACGATATTGGTAGATCCCTACTGGTATCCCAGTTAGGCAAGTAATAGGTAGCGCTATAGGTGCATGCACTGGGACCGTGCTGTGCCGGATGGAATACAATGTCTTATGATCTGAGCAGTGATGTCTCTGTGTGTCTCGTTTATCTGTTATTTGTAATCCTGTGGGTGCATGAAGCTGCGTTCTGCAGCACTGGAGACCCCTCAAATGTGGACCACTCTACCCCAGCGGCATGGGGAAAGTTTGAGTGGGTTTAGGGGTTTGGCACACTGTGCCTCTTACCAGCAATGTCCTGGAGCGAGGATACCGGGCATAGGTTTTCACCGGGGAGACATCCACTGGCAGTCGGGATACGTGCAATCCCGGATCGTGCTCTGATATAGTTTTTGCAGTCCGATGGATGATGTCGAGTTTGCCAATACTTGTTCAGGTGGTTGAGGCTAGACGCGTTTTGAGGTACTCGTCTACCTCTTTTTCAATAGCAATAAAGTTTAAGTCAGTGTTTCCCATCCAGTGTGCCTTCAACTGTTGCAAGACTACAACTCCCAGCATGCCCAGACAGCCGAAGGCATGCTGGGAGTCGTACTTTTGCAACAGCTGGAGGCACACTGGATGGGAAACGCAGCTATAAGTGTGGACAGGAGAGGGAGATGTGCTTAGCTAGCAGAGAAATGTCTAGACTGGATACAATTGTACCAAACCCTCAGCTCTGAGAAGTGTCAGGTATGTTTGTACAGGTGTTCAGAATTTGAATAATGTAAATGATGAATGGTCACATTCACTGACAGCAAACAGAGATCATGAAACTGATTCAAAAGTATCCCTGACTTTCTTGTTTTTGTTGTTTCAGGGAGTCAGATGGCCGGGGATGAGAAGATGGAGGTGACGGTGAAGACGCTGGACTCGCAGACTCGGACGTTCACAGTGGACGCAGAGGTGGGTGAGGTCCAGAGTGAGGGAAGGGTCTGGCCTGGCCACGAATGTAAGGCCTCGATCACATCTGCAATGTAGGTTTCATTCAGGGCCAGAAAACAGAGCCGAGTGGTCCAAGATGGATCACATGTACTTTAACCCCTTAAGGACACATGACGTACTGGAACGTCATGTGTCCGCTCCCGATCTATAACGCGGGCCCGGCCTCTAACAACGGCCGGGACCCGTGGCTAATAGCGCGCGGCATTGATTGTGGTGCTGCGCGCTATTAACCCTTTAGACGCGGCGTTCAAAGTTGAACGCTGGATCTAAAGTGAAAGCATGCCGGTTAGCTCAGTGGGCTGTTCGGGAAATCGCGGCATCCCGAACAGCTGACAGGACAGCGGGAGGGCCCCTACCTGCCTCCTCGCTGTCCGATCGCCGAATGACTGCTCAGTCCCTGAGATTCAGACAGGAGCAGTCAAGCGGCAGAATTATCAATCACTGCTTTCCTATGAGAAACCACTGATCAATGTGAAAGATCAGTGTGTGCAGTGCTATAGGTCCCTATGAGATAACAATGATCAGTGTAAGAGATCAGTGTGCGCAGTGTTATAGGTCCCTATGGGATAACAATGATCAGTGTAAGAGATCAGTGTGCGCAGTGTTATAGGTCCCTATGGGATAACAATGATCAGTGTAAGAGATCAGTGTGTGCAGTGTTATAGGTCCCAATGGGATAACAATGATCAGTGTAAGAGATCAGTGTGTGCAGTGTTATAGGTCCCTATGAGATAACAATGATCAGTGTGTGCAGTGTTATAGGTCCCTATGGGATAACAATGATCAGTGTGTGCAGTGTTATAGGTCCCTATGGGAGCTATAACACTGCAATAAAAAAGTGAGAAAAAAAAGTGAATAAAGATCATTTAAAGATCATCCCTATAAAAAGTTTGAATCACCCCCCTTTTCCCATAAAAAAAACAAACATATATGGTATCGCTGCGTGTGGAAATGTCCGAATTATAAAAATATATCGTTAATTAAACGGCACGGTAAATGGCGTACGCGCCAAAAAATTCAAAAGTCCAAAATAGTGCATTTTTGGACTTTCTATAAGTCCTATCAATGCAAAAATGGTACCGATGAAAACTTCAGATCACGGCGCAAAAAATGATCCCTCATACCGCCCCATATGCGGAAAAATAAAAAAGTTATAGGGGTCAGAAATGACAATTTTAAAGGGGTACTCCACTGGAGAACTTTTTTTTTTTTTTTTTTTTTTTTTTTTTAATCAACTGGTGCCAGAAAGTTAAACAGATCTGTAAATAACTTCTATTAAAAAATCTTAACCCTTCCAGTACATATCAGCTGCTGTATGCTCCATAGGAAGTTCTTTTCTATTTGAATTTCCTTTCTGTCTGACCACAGTGCTCTCTGCTGACACTTCGGTCCGTATCGGGAACTGTCAAGAGCAGGAGAGGTTTGCTATGGGGAAAATGGACAGAGGTGTCAGCAGAAAGGTCAGACAGAAAGGAAATTCAAAAAGGAAAGAACTTTCTCTGTAGTATACAGCAGCTGATAAGTACTGGAAGGATTACGATTTTTAAATAGAAGTAATTTACAAATCTGTTTAACTTTCTGCCACCAGTTGATAAAAAAAAAATAAAATAAAATAGTTTTCCAGTAGAGTACCCCTTTAAACGTATACATTTTCCTGCATGTAGTTATGATTTTTTCCAGAAGTCCGACAAAATCAAACCTATATAAGTAGGGGATCATTTTAATCATATGGACCTACAGAATAAAGATAAGGTGTCATTTTTACCGAAAAATTTCGTACGTAGAAACGGAAGCCCCCAAAAATTACAAAACAGCGTTTTGTTTTTTTCAATTTTGTCTCACAATGATTTTTTTTTCCATTTCACCATACATTTTTGGGTAAAATGACTGACGTCATTACAAAGTAGAATTGATGGCGCAAAAAATAAGCCATCATATGGATTTTTAGGTGCAAAATTGAAAGAATTATGATTTTTTTAAAGGCAAGGAGCAAAAAACGAAAGTGCAAAAACTGAAAAACCCCCGGACCTTAAGGGGTTAATGGGATCCGTCTGGTGTCTGTTTTTTAAACAGCATCTGCGGCGGGACTCCCTGAATGGAGCCCTATGCAAATGTTAACGTAATCTTAGCAACAAGAAAGGAGATGTCAGCGCTCACAGTGCGTGCCAGCAGGATTTATCGCCATTTCTGGTTCTTACATGATCTAAAAGGGACATACCCTTATGCGGCATGCATTCCTATGGGGTATGTTCACACAGCGGAATGTTGGCATATTCTGCACGGACATTGCGCGGCAGCAGAGTCCTAATGATTTCAGTGGGATTCTGCTGCACTGTGCACACTATGGAAATCCTGATTCCGGCGTCCACCGGAAGAACAGATATGTCTGTGAATTTCACGCAGGAATGCATTGCCGTCTAGTGCCCGCCAGAACTTTCAAATTTGCGAAATCTTCCTACTGTGTGAACATAACCTCAGTCTCCATACACATGTGAATGCCTGCAGCATAAGTCTCTATACACGTGAACGCCTGCCTCATAAGTCTCTATACAGATGTGAACATATACAGCATAAGTCTCTATATACATGTGAACATATACAGCATAAGTCTCTATATACATGTGAACATATACAGCATAAGTCTCTATACACGTGAACATATACATCATAAGTCTCTATATACATGTGAACATATACAGCATAAGTCTCTATACACGTGTGAACATATACAGCATAAGTCTCTATATACGTGTGAACATATACAGCATAAGTCTCTATACACGTGGGAACATATACAGCATAAGTCTCTATACACGTGGGAACATATACAGCATAAGTCTCTATATACATGTGAACATATACAGCATAAGTCTCTATACACGTGGGAACACATGCAGCATAAGTCTCTATACACGTGTGAACATATACAGCATAATTCTCTATACACGTGTGAACGCCTGCCTCATAAGTCTCTACATACATGTGAACACATACAGCATAAGTCTCTATACACATGTGAACATATACAGCATAAGTCTCTATATACATGTGAACGTATACAGCATAAGTCTCTATACACATGTTAACATATTCAGCATAAGTCTCTATATACATGTGAACGCCAGCCTCATAAGTCTCTATACACATGTGAACATATACGGCATAAGTCTCTATACACGTGTGAACATATACAGCATAAGTCTCTATACACGTGAACATATTCAGCATAAGTCTCTATACACGTGGGAACATATGCAGCATAAGTCTATACACGTGGGAACATATACAGCATAAGTCTCTATACACGTGGGAACATATACAGCATAAGTCTCTATACATGTGTGAACGCCTGCCTCATAAGTCTCTACATACATGTGAACACATACAGCATAAGTCTCTATACACGTGTGAACATATACAGCAAAATTCTCTATACACGTGTGAACGCCTGCCTCATAAGTCTCTCTATAGCACTAGTCTCTTTACATGCACATCAATGTCTGCTCTCCTCTTCTTGCAGATAACAGTGAAGGACTTCAAAGATCACATATCGCCGTCTGTCGGCATTCCTTCGGAGAAGCAGCGGCTCATATATCAGGGTCGAGTATTGCAGGAAGATAAGAAGCTGAAGGAATACAGTGAGTGCATCTCCTGTGCAGTCTGGTCCCCGCGCGTTTCGCCCTTGTTAATCCTCTAACTTCTTCTGTTCTCAGATGTGGATGGGAAAGTTATTCACCTGGTGGAACGTGCTCCTCCTCAAACGCAGACGACAACAGGGGGCGCCTCATCCTCATCCAGCACATCTTCCACCGCTGGCAGCAGTGCACCAGGTGGCCCTGGAGCCGGTGGTCCTGAGAGGAATGGAAACAGCTATGTAATGGTGGGAGCCTTTAACCTGCCGGTAAGAGTACAGGATGTTACGTGTAGATTGGAGTGTGATGTGCAGGGTGGGTGCAGGGCTCAACATGGCCAGACGGAGAATAATCCGGGTAGAACTCTACACCTGTCTTATATACCTTATTTTCACATCATTTTCAAGCTGTCCTTTTGCTGTCAGTGAATGGCTACTTGTTTTTTAGTCATAATTTCACAGCTGCAGTTTGTTACAGTGTAGGTAATGTTCTGTAGGCGAAACATAGCAGCAGCAGCACAATTCTCCCGTGTTCTCCCATTTGTCTGATCGCTGTGTCCTACAATAAGTAATAAACTGCAACAAACTAAAAAGCTGCAAGCTACCATGTCCGATACCTGCTGCTGTTCAGCCGCTGTCCCGTTCTCCGCTGTCCCGTTCTCCCGATCGCATCATTGCGTCCTATGGAGGAACATGTGACATATACGTCACTCCTCCTCCCGGGGCGCCCAGCGTAACGCTACGGAGGAAGCAGAGTGACGTGTATGTCACATGCTCCTCCATAGGACGCAATGATGCGATCGGGAGAACGGGACAGCGGAGCGGCAACACCCGAGGACAGCCGCAGGCGATTGCTGTCTATATAAGGGGGGGGGGGGGGCTTCTGTCTATATAAGGGGGGGGCTGCTGTCTACAAGGGGGGACCCTGCTCCCTGTCTACAAGGAGGGGGCCTGCTTTCTGTAAGGGGGACACGGGGGGTGCTGTCTACAAGTGGGGGGGGGGGGCTGTTGTCTACAAATGGGACACGAGGGGGCGCTGTCTACAAGGGGGACAAGAGGGGGTGCTGTCTACAAGGGGGGGCCTGTTGTCTACAAGGGGGACACGGGGGGGGGGACAAGAGGGGGCCCTGTCTACAGGGGTGGGGCTGCAGTCTACAGGGGGGCTGCAACGAATGTCTGCAACTATCTATACTACCTACAAGGGGATACTACCTACTATTAAAGACAATCTTACAGCAGAGTCACCTGCATTAACTTCAATTTATAGGTAGATAGGTCAGGTGACCCGATTTCTACCGCTGCTCATCATGTGAACATCAGCCCAATCGCTCTGGACACATCGTTCTCACCGCCAATGCAAATTCCTTGTTCTGTCCAATGGAGAAGAGAGAAATCTTGGCTCAAACTACAGCAGCCGCCTCCATTGTACACAACAAGGACCCACATATCATACGGTAAACAGCGCCAGAAACCGCGTCACTCTGGGGTCAGATTCCCTTTAAAATATAAGTACTCGTACTTGGTATCGGCGAGTACTGGAATTAAAGTATCTGTACTCGTATTCCGTCTTAAATAAATGGTATTGTGACGTCCCTATTTGCTGTGATAGTTTATGGCATAACACTAGGATCCACCATTAAAGTCTGCTCACTGGGACCTCCACTGTTTCTGACACCGGGGGGGGGGGGGGGTCTCATGTTTCCAGTGTGCAGAATGGAGGCGGTTTATGCCAGACATACCCCATGGAAGACAGAGTATGTTCTTTATTCCATGCCAGTTGCCCCTTAGTTCCTTAATGTTCATCTTAGAGTAGCTGTAGAAGTCTTACACAGACATAAAGGGGACTCTTTACCGTACATCACCGTTCCTGTCCTGTCTCCCTGCAGCATGTCATGTCTGGTCTTGGCGAGGCCGGCAGAGCTCCCCGCGTCACCACAGTCACCGGAGTAAGTATACGAGGCCCTTGTGCGTTCTCACCCCTGTGCACTCACATCCCGTCCCTGTATGTGCTGTCTTATCTGTGTTGCATGCTATATACATGCTGTATATGACACTTGCTGGGTGACCATGTAGATTAGATGTGAAATGTATAGAACAACTCTGATTTTTATTCTGTTCACTGTCTTCCCTCTTTTTTCCCCTCCTCCATTTCTCTCCATTCAAATCTATTGTCTTATTTCTTTCTCTTCCTCTGTCCACATCCTTTCTTCCCCATTAACCCTCCGCCTGCCCACTGCGGTCCCCTCACCACTCTGTCCCCTTCGTGCCACATCTGCTCTCTGTCCTTCCTTCTCTGCTTAGAATGATGGCTCCTCTCTTGATGTCCATATAAACTTGGATCAGCAGATGCCCATCCAGGTATGAGACAGAGCTCCCCCGCCCCCCTCCCATCAATGTGATCACTCATTGTAGTGGATTCTAGTTTCAGCAAATATGTGTTATTCTGTATATTGTGAAATGTTGCACCATTTTCAGATATATATTTTTTTGTATCGATTCCTCTTGGCTTTTATTGTTGCCATGGTCATGTGATGGACATACAGGTGCGTAATGGTTGTTACTTCAATACTTTAAACAGGAGTCCAAGGTAAAGCAGATGAACATCAGTTATGAAAAACACCAGAAATGAGCGCATGACGATCCAAAAAAGTTTAAATTAATAAAATACTTTATTGAACAAATATACTTAAAAGGGGATTCCAGGAAAAAACTTTTATATATATTTATATATATATATATATATATATATATATATATATATATATATATATATATATATATATATATATATATATATTTTATCAACTGGCTCCAGAAAGTTAAACAGATTTATAAATTACTTCTATTAAAAAATCTTAATCCTTCCAGTACTTATTAGCTGCTGAATACTACAGAGGAAATTATTTTCTTTTTGGAACACAGAGCTCTCTGCTGACATTACGAGCACAGTGCTCTCTTCTGATTTGTAAATTACTTCTATTAAAAAATCTTAATCCTTCCAATAATTATCAGCTGCTAAAGTTGAGTTGTTCTGTTCTGCCTGGCAGCAGTGCTCTCTGCTGACATCTCTGCTTGTCCCGGGAACTGCAGAGTAGAAGAGGTTTGCTATGGGGATTTGCTTCTACTCTGGACAGTTCCCGAGACAGGTGTCATCAGAGAGCACTTAGACAGAAAAGAACAACTCAAATTCAGCCGCTGATAAGTACTGAAAGGATTAATATTTTTTTTATAGAAGTAATTTACAAATCTGTTTAACTTTCTGAAGCCAGTTGAGATATAGATATAGAGATATATATATATATATGTGTGTGTGTGTGTATATATATATATATATATATATATATATATATATATATATATATATATATATATATAAACGTTTTTTCCTGGATAACTCCTTTAATGTGACATACATTTAAAAGCAAAGGTGCTGGAAAACAGACTAACAGGTAGAGACTACACACTTGGCATGAATCTTAGTAACAAATGTGAATATAATCAATAGTGGTTACAGTATATTAAAAATAAGTAAAGTGGCATAGTGCATGAGACATATGTGATTTTCTTGTGGATATCTGTGATTCATATGTAAACGAAAGCACATTAACACAGTATCATTACCACAATGGAGAGGAATGAACGTGCGAGCCTCCACCACTCAACGTTTCACTCAAGGCTTCATCCAGGGCGTCACGCCCTGGATGAAGCCTTGAGCGAAACGTTGGGTGGTAGTGGAGGCTCACATGTGTAACCACTATGGTCCCTATGATGCATATTGATATATATTCACATTTGTTACTAAGCTTCATGCCAAGTGTGTAGTCTCTACCTGTTAGTCGATTCCTCCAGCACCTTTGCTTTTAAAGGGGTTCTCCGGTGATCATGCATGCGGCACCCCGTTTGTAATCAGAACCCAGAGCGTGTTCGCTCCGGGTCTGATTACGGGGACTAGAGGGCCGGCGGCGTGTGACGTCACGCCTCCGCCCCCGTGTGATGTCACACTCCGCCCCTCAATGCAAGCCTACGGGAGGGGGCGTGACAGCTGTCACGCCCCCTCCCGTAGGCTTGCATTAAAGGGCGGAGCGTGACGTCACACGTGGGAAGAGGCGTGACGTCACACGCCGCCGGCCCTGTTGTCGCCTGTAATCAGACCCGGAGCGAACGCGCACCGGGTACGGATTACAAACGGGTTCCGCATGCATGATCACGGGCGTCCCCAGCGGCGGGACTCGCGCGATCAGGCATCTTATCCCCTATCCTTTGGATAGGGGATAAGATGTGTAAGCACTGGAGAACCCCTTTAAATGTATGTCACATTAAGTATATTTGCTCAATAAAGTACTTTATTAAGTTTAACTTATTTCTAATGGTTGTAAAGGGCCATGCACCTGTGTATCCGTAATGTGATCAGGAGGGATTTTTATCCACTAGAAGAAACAATTAGGCCATTGGACCATAGTCATTCACACTAACGGCAAAGGGAGCCGCAGCTTATTTTGTGACTTTATTGCTGCAAAACTTAAAAAGGAACTCCTTGTTGTTCCTTGAGATCAAAGAAGTCATCTTCTTACTCAGAGTGTTAACCCCTAATGCAGTGTTTCCCAACCAGGGTGCCTCCAGCTGTTGCAAAACTACAACTCCTGTGGATAGGGGATAAGTTTTATTTCCGCGGAGTACCGCTTTAACATCATGGCAACATAATCCAACTTTAGTTAAGACAAATCCAAATTTTTGGAGAAATTCCGTTAGTTCTGAATGGATTCTCTCATCTCTAGTCCTGCTACTTATCATCTAAGGAGACGGATAGGTGGCCCCCAAATTGGGTTTTATTGCCGATGTAAACCTTGTGCGAAAAGACATAAGGGCGACACGCGAGGAGGAGAGCTGGGTCTGTCAGCTAAAGTATAAGTCAGTGTTTTCCATCCAGTGTGCCTTCAACTGTTGCAAAACTACAACTCCCAGAATGCCTAGACAGCTGTTGCTGTGAGTTTTAGTTTCGCAACAGCTGGAGGCACACTGGTTGGGGAACACTGCCCTAATGTCACAGGGGAGTCCCGCAAACAAAGCGGCACCTGCTGCAATTGGGGTCCTTTTTCTGGCAGTCATTTTAGGCCTCACCTACAGCATCAACTGAGACCTGGTAATCTTGGAGGTTGCTAGACAATCTGTGCCTGTAGTGTTGTGGATGGAGTTCCCCTTTAACAGTCTGTGAAGTGTGGGAGCTGCGTTGTTCTACAGCATTGTTTCCCAACCAAGGTGCCTCTAGCTGTTGCAAAACTACAACTCCCAGCATGCCCGGACAGCCGAAGGCTGTCCGGGCATGCTGGGAGTTGTAGTTTTGCAACAGCTGGAGACACCCTGGTTGGGAAACAATGATCTACAGCCACACGTGTTTCTTGCTGCCATGACCTAATGCGTTCTTTGTGTTCTCTCGCTTCCTCTCATCTCTCACTTTGATGTCTCTGTTGCTCCCTTGTTACATTAACACCCCTTGCTTCATTATTAATGGTCTGTTCTGGTCGGACCGCTGACCTCCCTCCATCCTACCCCTATTACTGCCTCTTCTTTATAACCCCGCTATGTCCTTTTCTCTCTCTTTCTACTTCACACACCCCTCTGTACAGAGTGAGCCGCGCGTCCGCCTCGTGTTGGCGCAACACATGCTGCAAGATATACAGTCCATCCTGGATCGCCTTGAGGTGAGTCTGTGAGATTACACTACTGTGTGCATAGTTCTGTTTATATAATATATGCTGTGTGTGTGCGTGCGGTGTGAAGTTTACACATATAGCAGTGTATGAGCAGGAGGCTGACACTACTGTGTGTACTGTGCTGTATACATGTAGTGTGACATGGCTGTGTGCCTTGTTCTGTATATTTGCAATAGTGTGTAAGGAGGAGATGACACTGCTGTGTGCATTGAACTGTATGCCTACGATGGCCCCGACATACGATCATTTCAGCATACGTTCACTCTCAGGGGCCATCGCATGTTGAAGGTAGCATCAACATACGATGCTTTTGTATGTCCGGGCCATCGCATAAACGGCTATCCGGCAGCGCTGACTGCTTTAGCTGCCACCGGATAGAAGTTTACGGTGCCCCGTGTGCTCCGGTGATGGTCTCCTGTCCGCGGGGCTCCGGAGCTCCTCTTCGGGATCCCCTCCATGGCCGGCGCTCTCCTTCGTCGTCATCACGTCGCACCGCACGCCCTCCCGTCGTCCAATAGGAGCGGCGTGCGTGCGTAGTGACGTGATGGCGGCGACGGAGAGCAAGGATCCCGGGAGGATGATGTCCGGAGCGTAGGGGACACCATGGGGACCCGGCGACAGCGATGGAGGGCGACATCCAGGGTAGCGGTGACGGTCCAGAGCTGCAGGGACAGGTGAGTACAACTTCCTATACTTTACATTGCACGGATCCCTCAACATACGATGGTTTCAACAAACGATGGTTCATTTGGAACGGATTACCATCATATGTTGAGGGACTACTGTACTATGAGGAAAAGATGGCACTGCTGTGTGCATTCAACTGTATGCATGTACTGTGAGGGAAAGATGACACTGCTGTGTGCATTGTACTGTGAGGAAAAGATGGCACTGCTGTGTGCATTGAACTGTATGCATGTACTGTAAGGAAAAGATGGCACTGCTGTGTGCATTGAACTGTATGCATGTACTGTGAGGAAAAGATGACACTGCTGTGTGCATTGAACTGTATGCATGTACTATCAGGAAAAGATGGCACTGCTGTGTGCATTGAACTGTATGCATGTACTGTGAGGAAAAGATGGCACTGCTGTGTGCATTGAACTGTATGCATGTACTGTGAGGAAAAGATGACACTGCTGTATGCATGTACTGTGAGGAAAAGATGGCACTGCTGTGTGCATTGAACTGTATGCATGTACTATCAGGAAAAGATGGCACTGCGGTGTGCATTGAACTGTATGCATGTACTGTGACAAAAAGATGGCACTGCTGTGTGCATTGGACTGTATGCATGTACTATGAGGAAAAGATGGCACTGCTGTGTGCATTGTGCTGTATACATGTAGTGTGAGGGGAGTAGAGGACACTGCTGTGTGCATTGCACCTTATGCATGTACTATGAGCAATATATGGCATTGGTGTGTGCACTGTGCTGTATACGTGCAGTAGTGTGTGAAGAGGAAAGCGCACTGCTGTGTGGTGTGTGTGTATGTGGAGTAATGGACATTGCTATGTGCATTGTACTGGTTGCATGTTTCAGTGTGTTAGGAGGAATAGACACAACTGTTTATACATGTAAAGATACCATTTGCTAAGGTGATGCCTGTTTTGCAGCAGCAGCCCGGTAGTGATCAGCCATCAGAGCCCATGGAGACATCCGGAACAGAAGGTGAATCCAGCAGCAGGGATGCACAGCCCCAGGCCTCTAATACTGAGGGACAGGCTGGTGCGGGATCATCCAGGTAATCCCTTACATCTACATCCCTTCATCTCTCATTCCCCCTTGACATCTTCCCGGCATCCCGTCTAATAACGTGCTCTGTCTTTGCAGCCACCCCACCCCCACAGAGTTTGTTGAGGTTCTCCAGTCTTTGTCCAGAGTGGAGGAACGTCTGGCCCCCTTCATGGAACGCTACAGGGAGATCATCAGTAATGCCACAAATGGCGTCTATGAGAACGTGAGATGACACTTTACACTGTCCTGCAGCCTTACTTGTGGGATGTGTTCAATTAAAGGGGTATTCCTCATCTAAAGCATTTTACTCTATGATCAGGTTTAATCTTCCTGCAGAAGTGGTCGCTGCAAATACAGCGAAGGAGTTTAAGCACAAATGGCATAGGTATAAGGCTATCCTTCATATAAGATAGGTATAAGCATAAGGCTATCCTCCATATAAGATAGGTATAGGCATAAGGCTACCCTTCATATAAGATAGGTATAGGCATAAGGCTATCCTTCATATAAGATAGGGATAGGCATAAGGCTATCCTTCATATAAGATAGGGATAGGTATAAGGCTATCCTTCATATAAGATAGGTATAAGCATAAGGCTATCCTCCATATAAGATAGGTATAGGCATAAGGCTATCCTCCATATAAGATAGGTATAGGCATAAGGCTATCCTTCATATAAGATAGGTATAGGTATAAGGCTATCCTTCATATAAGATAGGTATAGGCATAAGGCTATCCTTCATATAAGATAGGGATAGGTATAAGGCTATCCTTCATATAAGATAGGTATAGGCATAAGGCTATCCTTCATATAAGATAGGGATAGGTATAAGGCTATCCTTCATATAAGATAGGTATAGGCATAAGGCTATCCTTCATATAAGATAGGTATAGGCATAAGGCTATCCTTCATATAAGATAGGGATAGGTATAAGGCTATCCTTCATATAAGATAGGGATAGGTATAAGGCTATCCTTCATATAAGATAGGTATAGGCATAAGGCTATCCTTCATATAAGATAGGGATAGGTATAAGGCTATCCTTCATATAAGATAGGTATAGGCATAAGGCTATTCTTCATATAAGATAGGAATAGGTATAAGGCTATCCTTCATATAAGATAGGGATAGGTATAAGGCTATCCTTCATATAAGATAGGGATAGGCATAAGATTATCCTTTATATAAGATAGGGATAGGTATAAGGCTATCCTTCATATAAGATAGGGATAGGTATAAGGCTATTCTTCATATAAGATAGAGATAGGTATAAGGCTATCCTTCATATAAGATAGGGATAAGCATAAGGCTATCCTTCATATACGATAGGGATAGGCATAAGGCTATCCTTCATATAAGATAGGGATAGGCATAAGGCTATCCTTCATATAAGATAGGGATAGGCATAAGATTATCCTTTATATAAGATAGGGATAGGCATAAGGCTATCCTTCATATAATATAGGGATAGGTATAAGGCTATCCTTCATATAAGATAGGGATAGGTATAAGGCTATCCTTCATATAAGATAGAGATAGGTATAAGGCTATCCCACATATAAGACAGGGATAGGTATAAGGCTATTCTTCATATAAGATAGGGATAGGTATAAGGCTATTCTTCATATAAGATAGGGATAAGTATAAGGCTATCCTTCATATAACATGGGGATAGGGACTGTTCATAGTATTCAGAATATTGGGCAGCCTAGATGGGCCAAATGGTTCCTTTCTGCTGACACACTGTTTCTATATTTCTATGTGGTAAGTACTAGATCGGTGGTGGTTTGACTTGATAGGAGACCCCGTCATCATGAGACTGTATAGGAGATCACACCTGCTGCTGAGACCGGAGTACTCGGTATCTTGGGTTGTTGGGAGTTCCAGCAGTCTGACCCCCAGCATGTATCTCCTATGAACTGATTAAAAAAATGCTTTAGACTGGAATAGCCCTTTAAATTGTTCTATGTCCCTACCTGCTTCATTATTTTGGGAATACATTATTTTTGGTCATATAGAGGACGACATAAGTGCCATGTAATACTGTCCCTGTAGTCACAGCTTTCCTTTACTTAGGCCGGGTTCACACCACGTTTTTGCAATACAGTCCACATATACGTTTTCAATGTGAAAACCGTACAGAACCATATTGAAAACCGTATGCATTGACTCTCCATTGAAAACCGTATACCAATAGATGCATCCGGTTGTGTCCGTTTTGCATCCTGTACGGTTTTGTCCGTTTTTTCCGTACCCAAAACCGTAGCCTACCACGGCTTTTGGTCCGGGTGAAAAACCATATATGTTTTTTTTTTTTTGTTGTTTATTTTTTAACATGGGAGTCAATGGGAGCCGTACAGAACCGTATGTGCGTACGGTTCCATCCAGTTTTCACCATACGGTTTTTGACTTTGCACAGTTTTTTTCTTGGAATTTCAATCAAACAAGTGAAACTTTATTCATAATGGAGTGAAAAGTAAAAAAAGGATACATTTTTTTTCCCTTAAAAAACGGATGCAACCAGACATCATTTTTCAAACCGTATATGGATTAAAATTTGTACACACATTTTGATACAGTTCAGTCCGGTTTTGAGGAATCCGTTTGTTTTTTTTTTTTTATCAAAAACCAGATACGGTAACTGTATTGCAAAAAACGTGGGGTGAACCCAGTCTTACTTTTAAAGTACAAAAGAGAACAGGGTGCGCGCCCCTGGATGGAACCTGATGGATGAGATAGTGAAGAGCCCAATCAAAACGCACTCACCTATGCGAGTTGTGCGAATGGAGGCACAACACTCAATGCGCTTGATCAGGAATCCTGTAATCGCGGCTGCTGCGGCTCCCAGCGTTGCAGGCGCAAATGTAGATAAAAGGAGATCCAAGAAAGGGAGATGAATCGCGCTGCCACAAGAAGTATATATGGGTAAATTTATTGCACACAAAGGATCCACCCAACGCGTTTCAAAGCCTTTCCGGCTTTTTCGTCAGCCGCCTGACGAAAAAGCCGGGGGTGCCAGGGTGCCACCAGCTGTTGCAAAACTGCAACTCCCAACATGCCTGGATTTGTGGACCTAATGTGTTTTGTATAGTTCTTTATAGATCAGTGTTTCCCAACCAGGGTGCCTCCAGCTGTTGCAAAACTACAACTCCCTTCGGCTGTCCAGGCATGTTGGGAGTTGTAGTTTTGCAACAGCTGGAGGCACCCTGGTTGGGAAACGCTGCTATAGATGCTGGGTTATATGGTCAATCCTACATGAATGCTACAATTCCTTGACTGTCTGACTTCTCTCTCTTTCGCAGGATGACCGGGAACAGGCTCAGCGCGTCATTAACCTTGTCGGGGAATGTCTCCGTCTCCTGGGAAATGCCTTGGTCGCAGTATCCGATTTGCGTTGCAATCTGTCGATGGCTGCTCCCCGACACATGCACGTTGTCCGCCCCATGTCTCACTACACTGGTCCCATGTTACTCCAGCAGGCTGCCATTCCAATACAGGTGAGAGTTTGTACTGTACTGGCACACATGGCACTATCATTAGCAGTCCCGGAAACACGTCGGGAACGCTGTCGCTGCAGCGTCTATATCTCGGTTCTCTTGTTGTAGCGCCGCTATTCAAGTTCTCCCAGGGGTCAGGTCCTATGGCTATTCCTCATACCCCATTGTGACTATACACATACCAGAGGGAGCGGACATCACGGCGCTACTGACATGATTGCTTTGATGGATTGAGGGGTCCGTCATGTCTTGATGTTTTGATGCACAGGACTTAAGTGTATAATTTCGGGTGTTAGATATAAAATGATATAACACTGATTGACACGGGTCCCTGTATGTTTCCCCTGAGGAATCAGGCATCTCATAAGGTTTTCATTCAGACGCTTGCAGAAACGCGTCGGGTTTGGGAATCGTGTATGATTAGTTCTTTTATATGTAATTTATGAAGAAGGTCATCAGTCCACTGACGGTGTTGACATCTGTATGAATGACCCCTACTATTCAGTTCTGAACCTCTGCATGAGGACCAGTGGCAGCGTCTGTCTCTAGGTCGACTGTGTTATGTATATATAATTGTTATTGGCACACTTTTCCTTATTTTCGGTATCCACAATATTATTTATTTGGTGTATTTTATATTTAATACCAGTAAAAGCTAAGTTTTAGAAGCACCTTTTTCTCCTTAGCGGGACTGTTACATTCATATGATTTATACAAGGTGACTCTCTTATTATTTTTGGGCATACGTGTAGCCTGTTTACTCTATACACGTTATCTGGCACTATCATTGGCACTCACCATTCAGCATGCTGTTTTCTAATTTCCATCATTAATTTTAGATAAATGTTGGCACCACTGTCACAATGACTGGCAATGGAGCCCACGCCGCCCAGGCGGCCGCTGATACCTCCTCCACACCTGCAGCTTCGGCCTCTGAGCAGCCCCGAGGGACCAGTGAGGGTCCGGCCACAACCACAGCTGGAGAATCCACGCCAACCCAGCCACCGCCTGCCCCTACTCCTCCACCGCATCCACGTGTTTTACGCATCACTCACCAGACAGTGGAGCCGGTCATGATGATGATGAACATCCAGGGTGAGGGGGTCTTCCGGTTACTCAGTTCTTCCTGGCTGCAGCTTTTGCTTTATGGTGTTTTCTGTCTTTTTTCTTAGACTCAGGATCTGGAGGCATGCCAAACGTTCCCCCGACCTCAACCACTCATGGTGAGAAATATGAAATAAAATGGGTTTTTACAGGTATTCCAAAGAGTGACTGAAATGTCTGTGGGGCTCTCTACATGTACAATGGGTCCTTTGACCTCAGTTAAAGGAAAACTGTCAGCTTGCTCCCCCCGCACATACCAGTGGTACTGGCTGAAATCTTCGTTTTTTCCTTATATGCTAATTAAGTGCTAACTGGCACAGGCGGGGTAACTGGCACTCTGACATCAGTGGCTGCAACGCCGCCCAGCTCATCAATTTTCCTCCCCTCCCTCCATCAGCCAGTACTGCTGGTTAGTGTGGGGGAAGCAAGCTGACGGAATTTTATTTTAATTTTTTTCTAATTAAGCCCATTTTATGGGATATAAAAAACTAAACATCTATTTGCCCTCCAGCTTATCTGAAGCTGCAGCACAACTGTTCTCTGCACAAGCACCCAGGCCCAGTGTGTCATACTGCAGCTGAGCGAATCGCTGGCCATGGGGGGGGGGGCATCGCTGAGGCCAGCAGTATGACTGGGCCGGGGTGGTTCTGTAGATGACCCATCACGCTGCAGCTTTATACCCACACACAATGGAAAAAATGTATAGAAAAAAAAATAAGAGTTCCCCTTTAAACTTGTAGCAACACAGGGAGGAGAATCAGTAAGTCCAGGGCTGTTACTCACACAGCAGACATATTTATCAGTACAGCTGTGGTCATAGGCTTTAATTCTCTGGAGTACCACCTTAAAGGGAACTTGTCATTGGTTTCGGGCAGCATGAAACAGAGGGAGGGAAATTACAACATACTAGGGCTGCACGATATGGGGAAAATGTGCGATTGCGATCTTGGGCCTAAATATTGCGATTGCGATATGCGATGTGATATAATAAAAAAAAAAAAAAAAAATGGTGAAATCCCCCCATTTCATGTCCAATCGCCTCCATTTCACATCTATCCACCCATTTTATGCCCACCGCCTATTTCACATCTCCCCCTTGTCACATTCTCATCCCCCTTGTCACATTCTCATCCCCCTTGTCACATTCCCCCCCTCCTTATCACATTCCACCCCTCCCCTTATCACATTCCACCCCTCCCCTTATCACATTCCCTCCCCTTATCACATTCCTGTCACATTCCCCAGCCCTTCCCCCTCCCCTCCTGTCACACTCTTGAACGGTAGTAATACACTGGGTTTCCCGGGCGGATTTTAAATCTTCCGCGGGACCCGGGAAACCTAGTGTATTACTGCAGTACAAGACCTTTCCCCATCAGCCAATCACTGGTTTGACACGTGACACCACTGAGGCCAGTGATTGGCTGAAAAGGGAAAGGTCCTACTGTACTAAGAGAGGAAACTCCGGAGCGCAAGGAGACGAATCTGCAGGGACCGGGACTAGGTAGGCAGAAGGTTTTTTTTATTTTTCTCCCTGCGCCCTTAGCTCAGTGTTTTTCTAGCAGGGTGCCTCCAGCTGTTATGAAACTACTACTCCCAGCATGCCCGGACAGTCTTTGCCGTTCCGGGCATGCTAAGAGTTGTAGTTTAGCAACAACTGGAGGCACCCTGGTTGGGAAACACTGACTTTAGTATTTAAATTAGTTTTGTTTTTTACCTGCTCTGGCCGGCCCCGCCACGGGAGCCAGCCCGAGCAGATAATCGCATGTTTTCCCAGGGGGCCATATTGCCATGTGGCAAAAATCAGAAATCGCGTTTCGATTGCTTTTGCGATATATTGTGCAGCCCTACAACATACTATGATTTACTCTGAAATGGTCAGGTGTTTAAAATAAAAAAATCATAGTCTATAAAGTCTTCAGAAATAGGTAACTAGTCATTGGGGCGGTCCCCAGCGACATTAAGTGACGCATTTCTTCCTGTGTGTGTATAGAGAGACGTGTCTCTCAAGGTCAGCGGAGCAGAGAGCAGCGACTCAGCATTTCAGGATTAATCCTGGCGTGTTAGGATCGTGCCCCCTGTCCCTAATTCACGCTGCCGATGGCTCAATTAGCATGAATTTGATAGGTTGTATTTAAAGTGGGGGGGGGGGGGGTAATTTCTTTGAAACACTACAATTATATCATGTGAATTTATGACTTAAAGGGGTACTCCGCCCCTAGACATTTTATCCCCTATCCAAAGGATCTCGGCTGCAGGACCCACCTGTTGTG